>NW_025048446.1:652500-787500 GCF_018831695.1 Puntigrus tetrazona | reverse complement strand
CAAGGCAACACGATCGATGTTTCCTCTGTAAACATCTCTCTGACATTCTCTCTCTCTCTCTCTCTCTCTCTCTCTGTCTCTCTCTCTCTCTCTCTCTCTCTCTCTCTCTCTCTCTCTCTCTCTCTCTCTCTGTCTCTCTCTCTCTCTCTCTCTCTCTCTCTCTCTCTCTCTCTCTCTCTCTCTCTCTCTCTCTCTCTCTCTCTCTCTCTCTCTCTCTCTCTCTCTCTCTCTCTCTCTCTCTCTCTCTCTCTCTCTCTCTCTCTCTCTCTCTCTCTCTCTCTCTCTCTCTCTCTCTCTCTCTCTCTCTCTCTCTCTCTCTCTCTCTCTCTCTCTCTCTCTCTCTCTCTCTCTCTCTCTCTCTCTCTCTCTCTCTCTCTCTCTCTCTCTCTCTCTCTCTCTCTCTCTCTCTCTCTCTCTCTCTCTCTCTCTCTCTCTCTCTCTCTCTCTCTCTCTCTCTCTCTCTCTCTCTCTCTCTGGTACTTTAAAGAACCCGATGATCTGTAAATGGAACATGAATATTTTTATTTAAATCGATCAATATAACAATATGGCGACTTAAAAAAATTGATTTGTTGATACTATCACCAAATGAATTTTTTGTACTTGTTACATGAAGCCTATATAAGCTCAAGATCTATTAAAGAAGCCTTTTTTATGCAGCATTTGCTCTATTGTAAGATGAGAAATGCGTTCATTGTGTTCTCTGATTGTGATGTCTAACAGTCCAAACAACACAAGATTATTTTAAAGCGTCTTAAACACACACACACACACACACACACGTTTATGTATAGTCTTGTTGTCGCCCTTTACACAAACACTCTTATTTCCACCTGCTGTGTGTCTGTGTGTGTCTCTCTCTCTCTCTCTCTCACACACACACACACACACACACACACTCCGAGTTTCTCTCAATGATAAGGCAGTAATGGATCTGTGATAGCAGCGCCGGACTGTAATTGGATGGTTTTTCAGCGCTTGTCATCTGTCTCTCTCTCACCGCAGACAGCGGTGGCTGTCGTTATCTTGGCGGGGTTTCCTGAAAGAGAAGCAGGGCTGTTATATATTTTTTTTAAGATCAGATCACAGTCGCTGTTCTCAATCTCAGCGCCGCGATGACGAGGATCTCCAGGGATTACAAACGTAGAGCTGTCGAGCTGTCGAGCTCTTATTCTGCCATGATCTCTTCATACTGATACTGTTTTAACATCCATAGTTATGAAAAGTCTGGAGATTTCTAGTCGCCAAATACCGAATCTTATTTTGTATTTGGTGGAATATAATGGTTAATAAAATAAATAACAAATAAATAATCTTTCTAATGATTAACATTATTTAATACATATTTAGAATAGGGTATTATAGCTATTTATTTATATAATAATATATATTTTGTATTGCTATTTCTCTCTCTGTACATATGTGTATACATACATTCAAATAGTTCAATAATAGTTCTACTTTTAAATTCTGTTATTATTAAAACTACTCATAAGGGTTTTATAAATGAGCATAATGTCAGTTTTCTACTGTACATACTGTCCAAACAATACTTATTAATTATAATACTAGCAATCGTGTGCTTTGTAATATTGCAGTAGAAGTGCGTGTAATTAACTAAGCTGAATGTTAGTTGTGCGTTCACTTTACTTCGTTTCTTTTATCGTGCATCTTTAATAAATGTAGAGAGGGAATTGAAGTTCATTGTTGTGTGTGTGTGTGTGTGTTTGTTTGAATGTCGTTGCATACTGTGTCATCAGCATGTAACGCGCTGACAGACTCGTTTATTTCAGTCCGGGGAAGAGCTGACGGCTGATAACGATGGTAATTTATGACAACTGTGTGAAAGCAAATGAATCGCAGATGTCCGTCAAAATCTCGCCGCTCTTTTATCCCAGACTAATGAAATGTCTGCAGTTCCTTGCCGGGGGCGTAAAGGATGGCCATTTCTTTGTTTGCCTGTTTATTTGTGTATAAATCATAAGTTTGGAGATGTCCGACAGTCGACAGACAGCTGCCTCGCTGTTGCTTTTCTCTCTGTCTTTGAGCAGAACGTTTAGTACGGATTCAAGACGTTCTAAAAGTTTGTCGAGACAAGCTTTGTTTCTAATGAGAAAGCCTGATTAGAATATTCAGTAGTTCTAATAACTTCAATTTAGAACGTTTTAAATAGAGTATGCTAAAGTGTTGCTAAGGTATTCCAGGTGGTTGCTAGGTTGTTAGTATGTGGTTGCTATGGTATTCTAGGTGGTTGCTAGCGTGTTACCAGCCAGTTACTAGAGAGTGGTTGCTAGGGTGTTGTTAATGTGTACTGAGTGGCTGCTATGGTGTTGTGATGTGTTTGCTATGGCATTCTAGGTTGTTGCTATGTGGTTGCTAAGGTATTCTAGGTGGTTGCTAGCGTGTTACCAGCCAATTACTAGACTATGGTTGCTAGGGTGTTGCTAATGTGTTCTGAGTGGCTGCAATGTTGTTGTGATGTGTTTGCTATGGCATTCTAGGTGGTTGCTAGGTGTTTGCTATGTGGTTGCTAAGGTATTCTAGTTAGTTGCTAGCGTGTTACCAGCCAGTTACTACAGTAGAGAGTGGTTGCTAGGGTGTTGTTAATGTGTTCTGAGTGGCTGCTATGGTGTTGTGATGTGTTTGCTATGGCATTCTAGGTGGTTGCTAGGTTGTTGCTATATGGTTGCTAAGGTATTTTAGGTGGTTGCTAGCGTGTTACCAGGCAATCACTAGAGAGCGGTTGCTAGGGTGTTGCTAATGTGTTCTGGGTGGTTGCTATGTCGTTGTGATGTGTTTGCTATGGCATTCTAGGTGGTTGCTAGGTAGTTAGGGTTAGGGTTAGAGCCCTGAGCCCTGCAGAGTTTAGATGCAACCCTAATTAAACACACCTGATCCAGCTAATCAAGTCATTTAGGCTTATTTGAAAACTGCACGGTATGTGTGTTTGAACAAGGTTGTCATTGCCAGTGTATCGCTAAGGTGTTCTGGGCGGTTGCTAGGGAATTGCTAATGTTTTCTGGGTGGTTACTAGGTTGTTGCTACAGTGGTTGCTAGTGGTTTTCTTGGTGGTTGTCAGAGTGGTTTATGCAGTTGCTAGTATGTTTCATCATATTGCTAGAACGTTTCAGATAGATATGTGTTGATAGCATGTCTAATGTTAGTTGCTAGATGCAACACGTTGCAACACGTTTAAAGAATTAAACACGTTCAGAATAAAATTATGCTGTCTTCTTACATTAACATGATGAAATCAATTTAGAACACTGCATATCAACTACATAGCAACGCCTTGACACTACAATATCATCAACATCATAAAAGCTGCATAGAATCGTCATAGCAACAACATAATATTGTAGAAGAAATTTGAGCCCCTGCTTTTCAGAAAACATCAACTTTTTGAACTATTTTTTTGTTTCTATATCGTGTCGCTTCAGTCACACTGCACTTATTTAGATCTGTCAGTTCACCTGATTGACAGCTGCTTCTCAAACGCTGCACTGATTACATTAAACCACAGTCCAGCAGCTAAACTCTCCACACACACACTGTTGATAAGGTTATGGCACTATCATGGCGAGCCTGTCAATCATACCCCCGCCGGAGGTTAAAGGTCAGTGTTGTTAAATGCAGAGAATGCGATGTGTATTCTGAGAGCGTGTGTACCCACACTTGATGATCTCCAGACATGGTGGGCACCAGTGACAAGTCATTATTCATTTTGCATAATTACATCCTTAACACCAATCATCGATGTCTCGCCATGGAAACGTGCCTCGACATGCAAACGTGCCTCGGAGGAATATTCTGCTCTGGAATACTCACAGACCCAGGGGAGCGATGCTCGCTAAAGACCCTAGGGAGATGCACAGATGATCAATATCAACTTAGGCCAGTTTTCTCATTTAGGTCAGTGCTGCAATCTATAAATATGTATAGAGGCTGAAATGAAGAAATGTACACAGGGCCAAAGTGTTCACTTTTGGGAGAGTGAACTGAAGAAATGTACTTACCCTAAATATTGTACTGGATATGAAATGCGTCCTTAAAAAAAATTACATTTAGCTGCCATTGCCCTGTTCGAAACGGCACCTGCCAAATTTTTGTTTACTAGCTGAACATCTTAAGTGCATAGAGCTAAAAATTCTGAGATTTAGATGAGTGTGTTTCTTCATCCGAACATATTTGGAGAAATGTAGAATTCCATCAATTGCTCACCAATGGATGCTCTGCAGTGAATGGGTGCCGTCAGAATGAGGGTCCAAACAGCTGATAAGAACATAATGACTCAGACTACTCCAGTCCATCAGTGAAAAAAGCTGCATGTTTATTAATCAAATCCATCACAAAGCCATTTCTTCCGGCCAAAATACCAGTATAAAATCATAATCAAACCTTCCCTGGTAGAAAAGCCCATCTCCTGTTGTCTCATTCTGACGGCACCCATTCACTGCAGTGGATCCAATGGTGAACAAGTTATTCAATGCGAAAGTTCTCCAAATCTCTAGTTTTGTACTACTTGAAAGGCAAAGTGGGCTTTTTACATGCATTTGGTTCTTGGCAAGTGTTTTGGCCCCTGTGGGAAGGGTCTGATAGAAGGCTGAATCGAGCTTAGGGTTGCCAAGGAGACCCAGTGTGAAACAACAAGCAACTGTGCAGTTTCCTTCATCCAGAACATCACATTTCTGACAGTTTGTTTCACTCTCGCCAGCCCTTAAATTCAGTGCAGGTTTTTTTTAGTTAAATGTTAACTTAAATAATATGTATCTATATCTATATCTCTATCTATCTATCTATCTATCTATCTGTCTATATATATATATATATATATATATATATATATATATATATATATATATATATATATGTATATAGATAGCTTTTCACAACAACATACAGAGAGCAGCAGCAACACTACTGCAAAAATAATAGGCGTGTTCTTTATAAAAGCATAACTTTTATAAAGAATATCTCTTTAGTCTCTGCAATATTTGAGATTATATCTATGCACTAACAGCATGTAACACTCCAAAAACTTAATATATGTAAAAAGAAAAAAAATAATAAAATGAAAAATAAAATGAAATAAATATATATATATATATATATATATATATATATATATATATATATATATATATATATATATATATATATATATATATATGTATATATATCAGTCATATTAAAACAGCAGCAATGTTTTGAGTGAAATATGTTCTTTTTTTTTTTGATTTTCTATTGATTTTCTATTGATTTTATACTGTGCTAATAATAACTTCTATGCTCTAACCCTAAACCTAACCTTCATTTACATTTTTCATTTTCATTTGCGTTTATAGATTTTCATTAAGATATTAGTTGTGTGCATTAAGCTGCTTTCCATATGGCACCACTGTTGTTTCCCACTATGTAGTTAATTCCAGCTTCCACTATCCTTCCGGGGACATTTGGCCCTCACTATAGAGCCTAAACCTGACCAACAGATATACTGGAGAAATCGAACTCCTCCATCTTCCCTGCTGTGCTGAATTCAGGGCACACGCTGCATTTACTGTTGTAAAATGGGATAAATAATTTTAGAGCAGTGTGTGTGTGTGTGTGTGTGTGTGTGTGTGTGTGTGTGTTCTTGTGGATAACAGCATGCTGTCGCCGTGGACAGTGAGAATCTGTGCCAGTTACACACGTGTGCAGGTTTACGGATATATGAACAGGAACACAAACAGCTGTTTTTCAATGGACAGTGAAGCGAAAGGGTTTTGCATCTGATTATGACCCAGCGTTCTGAAATACTGGATTCTGATTGGTCGCTTGGAACTCTGCAGTCAAATATTTTTATATGAACATGCTGAACAGTCTCAGCCAACTGGTTTCTTACCAATCTGCGTTATTTCCATATCGGTTCTTTCTTTGTTTAGAAATGTTTTGAACTCAAATCAATATTTGAACTCACTTCCATTTATTTATTGTTCATTTAAGCAGTAAACAAGATAATGTACGTCCAGCGGTGATAAAAGGTCCTAATGCATTTGCTTTACATTGTCTGACTGCGCTGTATAAAATATTTTATACATTTTAAAATCTGATTGAATGAGTCTGGATCAAAAACAGCTGTTAGATGTACATTTATGACTGATTTATGAGACCTGCCGTCATGGGATAAACGTATCTCGGTGCACTTTTTAGCGAGACACAAAATATGTACCGATAAGTACATATCACTGCAGTTTCCGAAAGAAATGAAGTAAAACACCTTTTATTCCTTTATTCGATAAATTTTTTTACACAATTATTTGAAGAATATAATGTTACGACTTCAAAACAATATTAATATGCTGGGAGATTTGAAAACCTGATGCTTTTGAATGTTAGCATCGCTCATCTCCAGCGTCATATGCTAATTTGCTATGCTAATGCTAACGATAAACCATAAACAGCATGTAACTGGAAAAAGAAGCTATATTATTTGATATAAAAATAGCTTATTGCGACAGCCATCATTATATTTATTGAGCACTGGTGTCTTTTTTATCATATTCGGTTGCAGAAAGCATTAAATTGCACATTAGAGTGGATTTATTATGCGTATGGAGTGGGTTTTTACGTTGCATCTTACAACACAACACAAACAAAACATGGTCAAAGTCACAACCTTAAGTGGCTTATTGCACATTAAATCACTGCTGCTCGGAACGCAAACATCTTTTATAAAGCAGAATCATCCATCGTGTGTGTGTGTGTGTGTGTGTGTGTGTGTGTGTTCCTCTTCGTTTCTCTCATTTCCTCCTTGTGTCTGTACTCAAACATTGATGCTGTTTGCTTTCAGCCGCTGCCTCATTTGCCCGAATAAAAATTTATGATGACATTTTCTACATTCCATAAAGTATTCATAAATGTCATTACTAATATCTCTCATAGATCATTTAAATTGATCCGTGTGTCCGGCGCGGCACAGCGGGAGCCTTGTGGATGTTCTCGCAGGCACCTTTCTCAGTCTCTTTCACTCTCTGGGTTATTTCCGGCGCGTTACGCTGTAAGATTGTGCACGTCAACAGGGTGTTTGAAGCTAAATTAAAACTACCCACCTTCAGCCCGTTGAAACATGTTTAGCGTCGATCAGTTCTCACAAATGGATCTTCTGCAGTGAATGGGTGCCATCAGAATGAAAGCACAGACGGCTTTTAATAACTGGCGACATTGAAGTTAAAATGCCTAAATGATGGGTTTATTTCTTACAAATTCACAACTTCTGATGTGGATTATTGCGATGCGTTCATCGTTCTGACGGCACCCATCCACCGCAGAGCAACAGTTGAGAGTAATGGAAGTGATGGAATGACTTTGATGTTTCCATGATAAAAAAAAAATTCAAATTTAAAAAATAAATAAATCAATAAAACATTCTAAACAGCTATATAGTTTGATGGGATTAACTTCTTGTGATGTTTATTATTAATAAATCTAGTTATTTATCGAGTATCGATTTCTTTTATCATGTTGAAAGCACTTATAAAACACTTTTTGTGCACGAAGCACTCTTTGTTTCTTTCACTTTGGGTAATTTGTGATTTCTTATGCTTTGGAATGAGTTTACCAGAGGTTTTTTAAAATCAGAGGTAGATGGTTCCTTTAAAATAGAATATGCATAAAGATTCCAGAATGTTTTTGTTTGCTGTAGAAGAACCACCGGTTCTTAAAAGAATCATTTTTTGTGAAAAACAATAATCTAAAGCATGTTTTATGTTATAAAGAACCTTTTGTGGAAGATTCCGTGGACTTTTGATATTCTTTACGTAACCATGAAATCCAACAAAGCTTTATTTTTTTAAAAATGTAGAGCATGGAGTGTGGTTCCTTTAACGTATAAAACCCGTCGTGGTTCCAGCTGGAACCTTTATTAGACGAACAATGGATGATGTGAGCGAAACTCCTCAAGGGGCCAGAAGTCGAACTTCTTCTCGTATTCTTTCTGTCTCAGTCTCTCATTAGAGCCGTGGAGAGATATGACACAGGGACGGAGGCTGATGCAATTACAGTGAAACTGATTGAAGGAGAGGTCAAATTATCACAGCAATGATTGTCCTTTGTCTGAAAGGGGAGCGTGACATTCTGCAGTGATTAACGTGTCAAAGAGAAAAGAAGCGAGGGAGAGAAACATGTGAAGAGGGGTTTGCTCCGTTCTATAGCTCCTGATTATAATGTCACGCCTCATCCACTGTCACGCCTGCCATTTTATTTGAGGCTGCGACTCGGTGATCATGTGGAAAACAATCAGATCCAATCAGAACCAATCAGGGATCACTTCAGCACGGCCTCCATCCCACTACGTGTGTGTGTGTGTGTGTGTGTGTGTGTGTTCGGGTCAATGACCACTAGAGTCTCAGCACTGGTGTCATAGATGCTAATAGACTGATATATCGACCGAACTGATTCATTGATCTCTATTTGGCCATTTTTGGGATTATTAGTTGCTTATTAACAGTAGTTGCTCTTCCTTTTATTAAAATACAGTTAGCTCAGTGAGCGGATAATGCACATTTTGTGCGAGCGGATTTTGAGGAAATGTTACACAAATATGTATTTTGTTAGATTGTATTAGATAACACTTTCCACACTCTCAATGGTTTTATTATGCTTGTCTATTAATAGTATCCAACAATATATTCATAACAAGAGAACTCAAATTTGTGAATTCATTTATATATGATTTATATGCTGTTTATATATTCACCATGCTTTTTAATTTTTTTATTTTCAGTTAACAGTCAAACATTTTAGTTTTAGATATTTAGTCATTTAGATTGTTAGTCATATATATATATATATATATATATATATATATATATATATATATATATATATATATATATATATATATATACATATATTTTTTTTTATTTTACATTTCTATAATTTATATATATTTTAGCTTTATTGTAATTATGTTTTTTGAATAAATGTTTTAAATAATAATAGCATTGATTGTGTAATTATTGTGTAATTACTGTGCAAATCAGAGAATTTTTACTTAATAAATATCGTGTTTTTATTCTATATTTGTGTACATGCATATCTTCTATATATAAAGAAAGTGCGGGGTGATATAGGAGCACAGCTGTAGAGGAAACCAGTTGCTTGCGATGATAATCAATTATACTTTGTTCAATTACATATAGTGGCCATTAAATGAAATATTTGACAACAGAATGGCATGATTGAACGGTCAGAATAAAGCGTGCATAATGTAAGCAATCGTTTACGTCCGTAGATCAGCAGACTTCGAGTCTTTCGACTCTGCTGCATATTACCCTGATAGAGCTCGCTGGGTAGGATTTTCAATTAGCGGAATGAAGCTAGAGAGCGGAGCACGCACAGGTTGATATGTCCTCAGGATCACGTGCTCGAGCGCAGCACTCTTCAGGAGTTCTTCTGGCCCAGTAAATCAAGGCTGTAGTGGCGTCGCAGGGGAGCTGTCCGGCACATGTGGTGCTGAAACACTCCGCAGAGGCTCTGTGACCGTGCATTCAAATGGATCTTTCCACAAACACACTCGCAGATGCGCTCAAACACACACACACACACACACACATGTCTTTTAACCCTCTCCAGCGGTGAAATATTGATGAGAGGCTCATAATGGGGAGAGGAGAGCCTGTGTGAGAAACTCACACATGAATTATAAACACAAGATCATGCCCCGTCTGTGTGCTCAAAGTGAAGACATCAATATTATATAGCAGAAATTAGACAGCCTCTGTGTGTGTCATGAATTGCATTTAAAACCGAGGAGCACTGGAATACTGTACTGCGTGATGCATGCTGTTTTGTGTGATGATCATTAACTGATGCGGCAGATGCAGAATCGGCATCGTTTTTGTCAAAATGTTTTCCAATACTTTCGAGTTGCATAAAATAAAATGGATCATATATAAGAAAAATCATTTCGTGGGGATGCATTAAATAGGTCAACAGCGAAGATGTACATAAAAGCTATTCCTTTCTTTCTTTTCTTCAAAGCATCCTGAAAAATACATAAATAAAATCGATCACGACAATATGATGCACGACTGTGTTTAACATCGATAGCAATCAGAAATGTTTTTTGGAGCGGCAAATCAGCGTGTTAGAATAATTTCTGAATAATATCATGTTAGAATAATATTCATGTGACACTAAAGACAGGAGTAATGGTGATAAAAAAAATCTGCTTTTAACCCCAGAAATAAATTGCATATTCTTATAGAAAAACAATATTTTAAATTGTAATAATATTTCACAATTTTCACAATACATGTTTTATCAGATAAATGAAGCTACGGCCGGCATAAGGGTCTAAAACATCTTACCGACCCCAAGGTTACTAGCTTTGCAACAGCTCTATGTATTTTTAAAAAAATTATTATTTTTTTTTTTTACATTTTGATTGATCAGGGTTGCATTATATGAGTCATAAGTGACATTTATGAAGATTTCTATAATAATGTAAAATGATTTTTAGACTCTTATGACTGCTGGAGCTGCATAAAACATATATTGTGAAAATTGTGAAATATTATTACAATTTAAAATATTTTTTTTCTATAAGAATATATTTTAAAATGCAATTTATTTCTGGGGTTAAAAGCAGATTTTTTTTTATCACCATTACTCCTGTCTTTAGTGTCACATGAATATTATTCTAACATGATATTATTCAGAAATTATTCTAACACGCCGATTTGCCGCTCCAAAAAACATTTCTGATTGCTATCGATGTTAAACACGGTCGATCGAGTTTATTTATGTATTTTTCAGGATGCTGTGATGAAAAGAAAGAAAGGAACAGCTTTCTTGAACAGCTATCAAACAAATGCTGTTCTTTTGAATAGAATAGAATAGAAAAAAAACTAAACTCGCTTTTGATAAATATTCACATAGAAGCGGTTCCTTTAAACACATACGACACTGTTTGGACTGTATTTTCACATGCTGTCTGCGGTACATAAGACTTCTTATTCTACAGTAGCGGTGTTCACAGGCCACTCTGTACACATCCCAGAGGCATTCCTACACAACACACACTTCCTGATTACGTTCAGATGAATTCTGCTCACATTCTCGACTGTACGCTGAAGTGAACGCTGGAGGAAAGCCAACATGCAGCCAGCTTTAAATGACAACATTACCCATGATTCCTCAGGCACAGCCCGCGCACTGTACGTATACGGCTCCGAAACAGATCTAGAAATCTGCATTTAATAGCGTCAATCAAAAGTTTTGTTTGTTTTAGCTGGCTAATTAAGTTATATTTCCTTTTAAATGATTAGAAGCTCGTTTAAACGCTGTCTAGATGTGGCGTGTAAAGCAGGATGAGGAACAGATGTGTGTAATCATGTTTGATCCCGTGCCTTAATCTTATTGTACGCATGCATATTTATAGAGGTATATTATTAGCTCTGTTTCAAAACCTAGTCAGCTTCCTCGCCGTCGATCCACAATGCATTCCAAGATTGAATATACTGTGTGCATTATGCTGCTTTGTTTATGTGCTCGGCATTAACGTGGTTTCGGGGCAGAGCTTTTATTATTGTGGTGTTTATATGTGTGTGTGTGTGTGTGTGTGTGCCTATTAATAACTGGCATTAAGCATGAGGTCTGTGGGGAGCTGCTATTGTTAAGATGAACTGCTGTGAGGTCCGGCACAATGCTGTCACATTTCTACAACTGTCTCATTACACACACACACACACACACGTTGGGTTACTCACTTAGTGTCTTGTTTATTACCCACACTACAATTCCCCGAGGGTCACTTCGCTGACCTGCACATACACACACAACCTCATCCATTTTAATGCTCCGTTCACAGACTAATACGAGAGTCTGAATATTTTCTCTCTTTGCATATTTACAGGGGAAAAAAAAAACTCCCTATGATTTCATCTTTTAAATTTATTACATGGATGATAATAGCTTAAATCTGAAATGCACATCCACACGGTATAGGTAGCAGTGTTATTTTAGTATTAAGATACTATTATTGTTATTAATGGCTGCATTTTGTATATTATTATTACTATTATTTTGTTAGATGTAGTCATTTTTCACATTTTTTACATTGTTTTATGCCTGTAGTTTTATGAATTTATGTGGTTTTTTAGTACAAAAGTCTTCAGATTGAAATATTTTACTATCACTGCAGTGTGTTCAAATATTTTACTTGCTTTTTATATTATTTTTAGGATTCGTTCACACTGACAACAGTTTGAAGCAATATATATATATATATATATATATATATATATATATATATATATTGATATACATATATATATATATATATATATATATATATGCAGTTCATAAATGTTATATATATATATATATATTTTATGTATTTTATATTATTATATTTATGTATATTTTATGATGTATTTTTGTTGATATTAAAAGTATCTAGTCTTGTTCTAATTTTCATTACATAATAAATTTAATTAAATTTTATTTATTTAATGAATACAATTATTTTATTTTATTTTATTTTATTTTATTTTATTTTATTTTATTTTATTTTATTAATAGTTCAGATAGCGAAGAAATACTGCACTTGAGTTCTGCCAGTCGCAGCCGGTACGAACCGACCATTATATGTGCCATCATGCTTTATATACGAGTCAAAAAACGGTCTTATGAGCGCTATGGGATGGCAACGGAGCAATCCCCCAACTCCCTGTAGCCAATCAAAGGTGCTGTAGGCTTTTAAAGCAGCAAATAACCATTCAAGGTTGCATAAAGAGAGCGATTCGGTCACTTTCCTTTGGGGAATAGACTCTGACGTATCTAGATCAAACCGTGACAGATGTGGAACCTGGGCAGAGTTATCGGGCCGAGGTAGCGGTCCAGCAGTGCAGGCGCATTGATTCACACGGCTAAAGCTGCCTCGTATTGATCCTGAAGGAGTGCGAAAACAGATTAGAGATAAAACCGCTCTCAAACCGCGCTTTACTAAAGCCGCCCTGGAATTATTACAAACAAAATAGGTCGAATGGCCAATCAGTCCATGCTAGAAATGACCGCTCGGACAGAGGAAAGGTCCGGAAATGTCGAAGATCTCCAAATGTCATTGAGTGCCAGCACATTTCTGGACACCTTCCCGCGGCCGGACTGATTCGTATCCATCGGAGTGAGAATAGGAGTGCTTTAGAGTCTTTATTGAGGTTTTGAATGCTGCCGTGGGGGTTATTGATCTAGCGTTTGGATCAAACATCGATCGTTTGGGATCGTGTCATATAGTTTTAGAGATCACGAAAGGTCAGCTGACACTGATAGATGGTTACTGTGTTATTGTCTCACTATTTCACCTCAGGGTATTTTGACATGGTCCACCTGTCTTTCGCCCTCTACATTTGATCATTGATCTGTTCACATGAAAAAAAAGAAGGAATCGCTAGTAAATTTCACAAACAGTCATAAAGAAATAGCGAGTAATACGACTGAAATTACGATGTAGAAATATCTCACGTTTAAATAAATAATATTTCCTTGTAAAATATACTTTGCTTTATTTCCGAACTTAAAAAAATATGTAAATATTTATTATAGTATTATGGTTTAGTGAATCTCAAGCCAAGATAGTAAGTAAAATAATATAATGTGCCTAAAATTGAAAAAATTAAAATGTACAGTGAATGAGTGAAATGTATTTTAAATTATGAATAATTAATATTATATTAAATATAATTGCATAAATAAATACTAAATAAATAAAATAAATTATATGCTAATAAAATGATTTATGCAATATATATATATATATATATATATATATATATATATATATATATAATTGCATTAAATATTTTTCTAATATATAATATAATATAATATAAAAGCATTCATATTTTTACACAAAGTAATTTGAACTCGTGCTAAAATGTTCTTTCGCATCACTTTAAAAAGCATACTTTTAGAGAGTAGTTGATGTCTGTGATCGGGAATCACCGAAACAGGTTTCCATTGTAACATGTGCGCGTGAAAGAGATACGCTAGCAGAATCCAGCACGAAGATGCTTCCGACAAAACTTGCCAAACCGAATTTGCAAAACGACATTAAAAGTTGAGCCCCTGAATGCCACTTACACGAGCACATCCTCAGATACGTCCCTGCGAAGGCCAGACGCGTCCCTAGCCGCAGATTTCTGCATCTCATCGTATTGAGTTAGCATGCTCTGCTACGACAGATCCTTCTCTCCTTTTTACTTCCTCATAATTTGACGTCTAGACGGATGGTGGGTTCATGCACGCCTACTGTTTTAGTGGATTATGTGTTATATAAGTGCTACTCTATTAAAGCTTCGACATCATTTCGGCATTATCATCCTTTCCTCTAGTACCTTCTCATGAAAATGCACTCAAGTCGTTCTGTGAAACAAAAGCCTTTTTTTCTAAGTAGGACATTTCTGTATGTGTGAAATTGGCAACCGTGTGCATGTGTGTGTGCGTGTGTGTGAAATGATGGTGCATTAGACCATATCTGTAGTGTGTGTTCAACCATGATTTTTCATCATTAGGCAGTGTTGCATTCATTATTTATTATCCCACCTTTTTTTATTATTTAGTCATGTTAGTCACTGGGTTACTGAGATGATGTCTGTTTGACTCCAGGAGGATGGAGTCTCATACTAAAGACCTTTCTTTAATTATTTTTTTTTTCTTTTTCTTTTTTTTTTTGCATTTGAACATGAGGATAAATGCAATGGCACAAAAAAGTAAATTAACATACAGTAATAATTAAAATTAATTTACAGCAAGGTAGACTTTGGAACTGACATCAACATTTGAATGACATCTATCTATCCAATATAAAAAAATGACGGTAAAAAAACGGTAATTCTAAAGTAAAAAACTGTTAAATGATCGCCTGCAGATTTTGATGGTTATCAGTGTAGGTACAAAACAGATTTCAAAATTTTAATAGATTAATATTACATCAGTTAACAAAATATGTTTTTTTAAATAGCAAATTTAAGTTGAATCTGTAAACTCAAAAACATTGCTACCGTATTTTTTTACAGTAAAATTCTGGCAATTACAGTTTTATGTATATATATATATATATATATATATATATATATATATATATATATATATATATATATATATATATTTATTTATTTGTTTATTTGTGTGATAATAAAGATAAAACAATTAAAAGTAAAAGGTCAAGAGTAAAAAAATAAAACAAAATAATAATAATAATATAAGCCAAACTTCATTTAAACTGGCACAGAAATAAACCTAAAAATATTAAAATAATAATAAATAAGATAAATATATACAACGAAAGACAGTAACGTTGTCTTTTTTTTTTTACAAATTATAATTGTATATAATTAATCGGAGTAAAATATTTTAAATGAAATGTGCATTCAAAAACTGCTCTTTCTGTTAATAGCTCAGCCTAATAATGTTACGATGATAATATAAATAAAGACATACAATGAATTTTCTAGGACACATTTCGTCCTTAGGGGCAAAAAAAGTGTATTAAAGTGAACTGTGTTTATTTATTTATCTGGAATGATAACGTAGGAAAATACTGCCGGAGCAGCAGAACAAAATAAGGGTAGAAAAAGGTAGAATACCGTGGTAAAGAAAGAAAGAAAGAAAGAAAGAAAGTCTGTGTGTTTGGTAAACTCGTTCATTGATTGTTGCGCTCCCCTCCCAAGCGAAGGTGCTGGCGGAGCGCTAACGGCCGGCTCAGGACACGCCGCTGTAATGAGATGAGTGGCTGCGTTGTGTTCAGACTTCCCGCTCCTGAGGGACACGACAGGAAAACGCTGCTCGTTAATTTCTTTTCTGAGGCCCAGAGTTCTCAAGGATTAATCAATGTTAACCTGCTTTATCAAAGACACTTATTTTGCAGATACAGGAGCGTCCTGACAGCAGGGTCAATATCAGGAAATATCTCACAGAGCCCGTGACGATGGAAAATCAACCTCCAGCGAAGCCCCGGCCCAAACGCTGCCGATGCTGGCGGAGGCAGGCCGTGTGTTCGGGCTGATGGGAGCGAAAACGGGGCTCTTCCATCGTTTCAAATCGTCTTCGTGGTCGTGTCTGATTTTCGCAGCCGTTGTCTGGAGTTTTAGATCGACTTGTATGTATTTTTTATGTTTCGCTGACTGAACGTGTTACGTAAATCCCTCACGCTTCCCTCGCTTTCGTTCACCTCGAATTGAAAACATGCTACAGAAATTGGGGCATTTGCACCATGCAAAATAAAATAAAATAAAATAAAATAAAATAAAATAAAATAAAATAAAATAAAATAAAAGACTATTTAAGATAAATTGTAAAAAAATATATATATATATATATATATATATTAAAAAAACATTCAACTTTGATTTAAAGAATTATAAAGAAAATAAAACACTCATAAATGGGGTCAAAAACAAAAACTGATCTCATGATACTTTAAGCAAATCCAAATTAGAGGCCAAATCATACTTTTTAATATTATTGCTGTCAAACAATTAATTGAGATTAATCTGTGAGTTCTGTGTGTATTTATTATTTATATATAAATACAAACATATGCATGTATATATAAATATGTATTTAAGAAAATACTTTCTATTTGTATATTAAATATACAAAATTAAATTCTATACATTTAAATATGAAACTCGTAACGATTTTCACAATATATGGTTTATGAGTGGGTGTGTATTTATATATATAAATAATAAACAGTACACACATAGATTGTGTAAAAAAAAAAAACTTTTGCATGCAAGAGATTCATGCTCTTTATCAGCAAGGATGCGTTAAACTGATCAAAAATGACGTTTGGAATTTAACAAAACCAAAAAAAAAAACAACTTTCTATTCATCACAAAAACTGAATTTATTATTAATAATAATATTAATGAATAATGATATATTATTATTATTAATTATTTTAAATTGTAAAAATATTTCATATTTCTGTACAAACAAATGCAGCGGCGACTTCTAGAGAAAAGACGCGTCTGGAGCTAGATGAGAAGAGAAAGGAAGGTTTGTACCGCTACGAGCCGCTAGATGATCAACGATTATCTGTCAGGATATGATGCGGCTGTCAGCGATGCGGGTTATGAGAGCTGTCAGTCAGACCGGGTTCTCAATTCTATAGATACGCCGTCCGTCAAACGCTCCCGTCATTGGCCACCTCGGGCTAAGCGCTGATAAATGGCACGGGCGTTTGATGTTCTGATTGGCTGAAGCGCCCGAGGGGAGGAGACTGCTCTTCTGTCGCTCTCAAACTGCGTTTAACACCTGCTTTGATCTCCCACCTTCATCTGAGCGATGGAGGAGGACGAGGAGGAGCCGTGTTTACCCCAAACCCTACAGCTGTCTCTCTCTCTCTCTCTGTCTTCAAGATGTCAGATCTGAAATGTTCTCATCGCTGGGGTTATCCGACATGGCAGCCGTGTGTGTGTGTGTGTGTGTGTGTGTGTGGTCAGACAGACTGAAGTATTTCTGAAGAACGGCGGCGCAGGTCTCATCATCGGTCTCTCTTCATCTTTCTCTCTCATGTAGATCATATACATCATGCGAGGTTGTGATATCTATCCCTTTTGTGCACTTAAAAAAATTAAAAATGCATCTGCATTGCATTAAAAAAATTACACTGTTAGTCAGCTAATTAATATAATACTGTAAACACACCTGATTTTAAAAAAAGTAAGAAATTCTGTAAAAATTGTGGCGTATTTATTTTTTTTAACTATTTGCATTTATTTGAATTTATTAAAAAATTTATTTTTTCCATATGCATTTATTCAAATGATTAAAATCTGCGCAGTTTCCGAAAAGGTAACAGGTGGTTATGAATTTTATGCAACGGTTTCGACCTCGCACTCTTAGTATTGCAAAAAAAAGAAGGAAATATTGTCAGAAATAAAATAAAAAATAAAGTTAAAAGTTAAAAAAAGTTTTTGCCATTAAAGAAAAAAAAAAAAAATAGTCTCCTGCTGCTAGATCGGACTTTCTTCTGTGCTAACTAAGCATTTCACAGAAATATTTAGCCTATTTCAGAAATTTTAATCAGCGCTCGGCCTGTTCTACTTAGCTGTGCTGAGTTAAATCTTTGTGAAGATGCACTACAGGCTGGATGAGAAGCACGGGAAAAAAAAGACTCTCATCGCTTCTCTTTAATGGTAACGACCTCAAAGCTTCCCAACAAACTTATTCGCTCTCAGGGCTTTCGTCTGTGTAGATATCAATTTTATTATTTGCATCGGCTGGGCACGGCAGGGTATAAAAAAACGACGGCCGTTTTAGCCTTCCCTGCACCCAGTAAGTCTGTGTTGTTTAATAAGCGTTAATTGCAAAATTCATATCTGTATAGTTCAAGTAAACATTTTAAACAATAGGCCTAGTACAAAAAAGGCAAGAATGCATTAATGCAAAGATATACGCTAAAGACAAAAGGAAATGAATGCTTTTATTCAGCGTGGATGTGTTACCAGTTATTACTTTTTTTCTATTTATCAAAAAACTGGCCACTGTTTTCAGCAAAAAAAATAAAAAATAATCATATTAGAATGATTTCTGAAAGATCATGTGACACTGAAGACTCTGAAAATTCCACTTTGATATCGGAAATAAATTACATTTTAAATCATATCAAACTAGAAAATAGTTATTTGAAATTGCAATAATATTTCACAATATTACAGTTTTTACTGTATTTTTGGTCAAATAAATTCAGCAGCCTCGATGAAAAGAAGAGATCCCCAATCTTTAGTACAGCAGTGTTTTACATTAAAAGCATTGCAAATCATTTTATTTTTACCTGATATTATTTTTTTTAGTTGTATGCTTACTGAAGTAGCTCGGCCTTTGTGCTTTTTGATACGATTGCGAGTGACGCGGCCCCTAAAGAGGCTTTCGACCCATCATATGGCTCCATCGGAGTTTTTTCTACTGAGGACAGCGTTTCAGCGTGACGTTCGGGACAGGACCCGTGTCTTCCTCCTGACGGCTGGCGTCTCTCTCTTTGTGTGTGTCTTTCACGCTGTCAGGTTTCCGCTAGCTGTAGTTTTATCTGAGCGGCAGAGGGTCCATTAAGCCCCGGTTCAGGTGATTACAGCGTTTGTAAAGGGTTTTAAACGCGCTCGGGCGGCGTTGGGTTTCTGCCCTCGGGGACACAAGATAAGCAGAACCCTCCGGAGATCCACCCTCCCGCTCCTCATTAACGCCACGCTTCCAGACGCTTCCCCCGGTTTTGTGCCGTATCAATAGGCGGCCGGCGCTTTCTCCTGAACATAATTACAGCGCTCACGGAGTCAGCAGGGCAGGATATAGTCCTGGGAGTTTATTTACCCTCCGTTTTAGGGAATCATAAAGAAAATAAGCTCCTTATTAAAAAGCCGGCTATTGTTGGGCTGAAACGGTGTAATTATGGGTCGGTGAGGTTAGATGCGCCGCCACACCGCGGCGAAAGCAGCTCTAATGATGCCAATGAAGATCAGGATGATGATGATGATGATGATGAGCTTTGGTTGCAGATACGTCAAGAGCGACGGGAGAAAAGACACCGGCGTTCATTGCGTAGCAATCACAATAATAGCTTTTTCCGTCTTAAATATTGACATGTAAGATGTAAAGTTGATATTTCAATCGTTTAATTTAATTTGCAAGAGCTCCGATGTTGGTTATCGGTCCCATGGCATGCAAGTAAAAAGATAAAATATGTAATTATTATTATTTTTGGAGTAAACGTGTTTATGTTGGACCACCCACATTTACACATCCTATTCGTTATTCATTTACACCTTTTAGAGATCATTTACATATAGGTTTTTTTTTTTAAAGGTACAGCAGTAAAAAGCAATATTTAAATCTACTTTCTTGCGAGACATTATTTGATTTTATGTGTGGTATTTTTTTAGTAGCCATTATTCACTCTTTTTAATCCATTTTAAATTGGCATATAAAGGTCAGGTTAATGTAAAGACGATTTGTAGATTTAGATTTTTATTTATTTTAATGACTCTTGCCATTTGTAAAGGTACAATTTTCATATCTACTATTATTTTATATTTTGTATTTGTTTTTTGTTTTCATATTCATTCTTTTTAATATATTAATATATATTATAATATATATATATATATATATATATATATATATATATATATATATATATATATATATATATATATATATATATATATATGTGTGTGTGTGTGTGTGTGTGTGTGTGTGTGTGTGTGTGTTTTTACATTTTTGCCTTTTTGCTTAGTATGTCAATTAACACTGCTGTACAGTAATACAGTTTCTATCACTATTTTATATTTCTTTTTTTCTTTTAACATTCATTCTTTTAATATAATAATCTGACTATCATATGTTCTAGAATTCTTTTTACAATCAACTGCTTACTATTTGATGGTTTTAACCCTTTCGCTATTTGAAACCTTAATTTTATTCGATTTATTTGATTTTATATTTTTTATTATTAATACGGTTTTAATGTTTCATATGCGAATATTTTATTTTCCTCTGTAAAGTGCTTTCAGGCTCAAATCAAATGCGCTTTCGTGATTAAAAAGGGTTGAATGTGGTCGTGTAAAACTATTTGGAAGAAGCCTCGACTAACATCACGCACGTACGTTTTGCCCGCTTCACTTTATTGCAGCATTAATGCTAGATGTCGTTATGACCCTCAATACACTTCATTCCTGACATTAATTCACATCCGCATGCATATTTTACCGTCATATAAATCTCAGCAAGAGAATCCGTCTCTCACACTCGGGGTCCAGTGATGGTGTGGAGTTGAAGATCACAGCGCATTCATTATTTACTGATCTTAAATCTGCAGCATTAAGAGCCCAAAGCATTTTAAAGGATCCGTGGATGTGTTTACTGGATTCTGGGCCTGAATAAATAGACTGTTAAGATGCAGCAGTGTACCGAAGATCCGTCTCTGATTAAACAGACTTTTGATGTGTCCGGGGAATATCAAGCAATCTTCCTCTATGAGTTCACAGGAATCTTCTGAGAGGTTTTCTTTGTGCTTAAAGTGGTTTGAGTGAACGTTTGTTTTGCTGTCTTCAAAACTTAGGGAGCTGTCTTTGTAGGCGCAGGGGGTTTAGGGGATCTTAGGTCTCAGCATAATTATTATGCAATCATTAAACAAACATGATCTTATTCTAAAGAATACAAATTCTGTCAAAAAAAAAAAAAAAAAAAAAAAAATATATATATATATATATATATATATATATATATATATACTTTTTTCATGATTTTTCTTAAAAAATATGTATTATTATTATTATTATTATATATCTTTCAATATTAATCATTTTTCGTAAATCATAAATCAGTTATAGTCTATTACGTCAGTGTGGCTTTAATTTATTTTCCTTATAGTTTTAATAATTTTGCACTTAAACTTTAAATTTGCTTTGTGAAAAAAATTCATTTTAAATGAATTTACTTTTTATTAATTTTAGCACGTTTACTTTTTTTTTTAAGTATCGTTTTTCATGTGATTATTTATAGTTCATGTGCTTCGTCTTTATTTCTAATTGAAATGATTTTAATAGTATTGGTTTTGGCTGACAATAATAAAGTTGACTGTGATGCTGTGTTCTAGGGCATGTATTTTTGTGTTATTTAAATATTAAATATAAATATACGTCTTTGACCACCGGTATGTGTCTTGCTTGAAAGCTTCGTCATTTGCCACAAGGCTCCTGTTTCTTGAATCACATCAAGAAGTCCAACTTTTAAAGCGTGTCCCCTGAACCTGGTTCTGTTCTCTTCCGCTCCGCTGCATCCAGTGCCCTTAGTATGCAGCTGTCCATGTAGACAGTGATGCAGCTCACTAGGGTTTGGGGCTTTTTGTGCGTGTAAGTTCATGTGAGTGTGTGTGTGTGTGTGTGTGTGTGTTCCAGCCGGAACGGGTAGCGAGTGTTGAAGTGTGTGTGCGTGGATGTAGAGCTAGCATCATTTACATATAAATGAGAGTTTGGCGATCACATGGGCTGTGACCCCATTCATTCTGATGGTCAGACACTCTCGGTGAGGCAGGTGCCACCGCCGCTGAAATTATACCCATGCACTCGCCCTCCAGCGCCCAGCACTCATTTATGATGCGTTTCCTGCTTGACAGGAAGTCAGGGGTGCAAAGAGCAGGTCACTGGCATTTGGCGTCCGCCGCATTTTAGCTTGGCACCAATCAGCGTAACATTTAAGTGGGAAGTGTGTGTGTGTGTGTTTTCATACTTGCGAGTGTAATGTGTGCCTGTGTTTTTGTCAGAATCACTGGTGCGTGAGAAGTTTGTGACTAGGATTGTCCGATGGGGGAACTGTGCGCCTGTTACGATCTTTCTGTATCGCTTTGATACTTATTTTTCGAATTAACGGTTGAAACAACTCGAGAGTGTTTTCATTGTGCGTTCCAATTCATCTCAGTCAGTATGCAGTGCGGTTATTATGCTTAGGTTAAAAAATAACTAATAAATACTACTAACTAACACAATAAAATACGATAAAATATTAATTAAAAAAAACACCTTTAGACAAAGTTATCTGTTAGATAAATAATTTTTTTTTTATATATTTCTCCATGGTTATACAATATAAGGATGTGCTTACATGCATACTGTACGTCTAGATTGGATAGCTATATACATAATATTTGAAATGACTTATTTTAATGTAAAAATGTATTATAAGCTTATTATAAGTATTATTATCATTTTGTCAATTTTGCATCCTTGTCAACATACAAATCTGATGTTATTATGCTTTTGAGGAGCAAAATGTGATCGCATCGTGCAGAAAGAGGTATATAACTATTTAGTCAAACAGCTTAACATATACACCGTAAAAAATGATAAATTAAGAATTTGTTTCATAGGTGCATTTTATGTAGATTTCACGTTTAGGTCTGTTTTTATTCATTTGTTTTGTATGGTTTAGATTTACGTTTTTTTTAAATTGTGAAAATCTCTCACCGACTCGACGATAGTATGATGTTTAGCAGACAAAATGCTTGTTAAAGTGACGATGTCATTATAATATTTTTATAATACGGGGTTGTGGTTGATCTATAGATGTCCTCTTCGCTGTTTACAGTCACGTGAGCTAAATGGCAGGACTTGCGTTCCAGTGGCCTTTTACCGTTTATAAGTCGTTTACATTTATGCGTTTGGCGTACATTTATCCAAGGTGCGCATTTCTGTTTTATTGCTTCTTACTTTCCCCGGGAATCGAAGCTATGACCCCGGCGTTGCTCGATATCCTCTACCGCTTCAGCTGCAGAGAAGTCTGAAAGCAGACGAGAACCAACGCTGCTCTTTGGGCCTTCCGGTAAACGGTCAGTTTTTAACGTCTGCAGACGCAGGCGTTCTGCTCCAGTTCTGTTCACGGGTGTAAACCGGAGCGAGTGTGAATGAGCGTAATCTCGTCCTTCCTCTCACGGACTCGTCCCCCCGTCTCTCTCTCGCTCTCTCGATTCGACTCGTCCTCTCACATCCCAGCTGTCATATCTCAGGCAGAGCGACGTGAGGGGATGTAATTCTCAGTGACAGCTGCGCTGTTTAAATGCAAACACATATGCATAAGCCTGCAGCCAAAGCATGCGCACCGAGACCCGAGCATCCTAATGTAGCCCAAACTCCGCTTAAAAATACACATTTCCTTTTAAAACAGAAGAATTACATCATTCATGAAATATTTACGTATTTGTTTATGCATTTGTTTACTTTTTTTTCTGAAATGTTCTGTGACTTTTAAACAGGGATGCAATAAAAGTCAAACACGCAAAAAAATTAACGAGGCAGTTTATTAGTGTAGTGTATTTCTCATGCTCCAGTCAGTATTTCTGTTTCGCTTTCATTTCTTTTAAGTTTGCCAATTATAATAGACAGTCGTTTACGCTTGTATGTGCTTATATTTGTTTTGTTTTATGTTCTGTTATTTGCAACTTTACTATAATATCGATTTATTGTTTGAGTGATTGCAGTTATGTATATTAATAAATGTTTTCAAAATAATTTGAGAGATGCAGCGAAAGCTCAATCAAAATGATAATTATTAGTTTAAATTTAGATTTATATATATATATATATATATAGATATATATATACTTTTTTATTAAATTGTTATTAAATTATTATTTTATTATTTTGCATGCATACATTTTTTGCTCGTGTTTTTAGTAATTAATATTTCAATTGATGTAATTTAACTTAACATACTGTACTTAAATTTCATGACAGCTTTTCATCAAATCAGATGTAACTGTGAGTGAAAACTGTATTACTGCCGTTATTGCTTGATAAAATTATTATTAGTGACAAGTATACCTAATAAAATTGTATAATAAAAATATAATAATAAAATATATATATATATATATATACTATAAATAAATATAAACTAAACATAAGCTGTTCCACCGATTATTAAGTAAATAAATAAATACAATCACATGGAGTTCAACCCACAAATGAAGACAGAATAGTGATTTTTGGGTGAACTATCCCTCCAGTGTTACCTTCTCCACAGATTAAACACACACTCATAATACACTGTAGCATGCATTCACGGGCCTGTTTGAGCTGAAGAGGAAGCTGAGCGCAGAGCAAAGGCGAATTAACACGGTGAGAGTACAAACAAGCAGATCTGCAGCGCAGCAGAAGCTCTTCCCCGGGCTATTCTCCATTCTGCTATGTAGACATTTCTCTGTGCTGAGTCTTACAGAAGTATGAATATGAAATCTGGTGTCGAAACAGTTTTCATTGTGTAGAAGCTGGCCTCGGTTCGCTGTTCACCTCAAACTACTGTCTGGTGTCTCGTCCCTTCTCGCTTCCTTCAATCCCGTCAGCTTTCCTTGATTTCTGGCCGCCTCCTATTCTGCCCGTGCGTCTTTGGCTCCTGCTTTTCTGTCTCTCTTGCACGCTTGCAGAGGAGAACTGTGCTGCTCAGACGGTGCTTTTTCATAATGTCTCTTTACCTGTTTCTTTAAAGCACACAGATCCTCTGCAGTGAATGGGTGCCGTCACTGGATTTCGTTCTGGACACGCATTTTTTTACTTCACAAGGCATTAACTGATGGACTGGAGTGGTGTGGATCATTGTGATGTTTTCACAGCAGTTTGGACTCTCGTTGTGACGGCACCCATTCAAATAGAGATGAAATGCTGCATTTCTCTAAACCTGTTACAAGGAGGATCAAACTCTACACACTTAAGGGGTGCCAATTAGATATTTTCCGAGGAGCAACACCTTCCAAACTGCTTATTCTCATCGTTTTCCAGAAGAAGAAAGTGAGACGCGAAAGAGATCTCGTCGTTTTTCTCTTATGAGCTGTCGTTCTCTTCATTAACTCTCTTTTACAGAGTGTGTGACCTGGATTAGAGGAGTATGCTGTTGTTGCCTGCAGTCACATACAGTCATCTTCTGTGTGTCTGGATACAGCCGTGTGTGTGTGCGTGCGCGCGTGTTGTATTGATTTTATTTTGGAGCAGAGCAGGATATGTTTTAGCTGAGCCCTGAGGGAGAGACGGAGAGACAGAGAACTAGAGAGAGACAGAGAGAGGGAGAGAAACGGAGAGAAGAAGAATTCTGGAGAGCGACTCACTCGCCCACAGCTAGTGTTGATGTTGATGTCAGCAGATCACATGAACATGAAAATCCACGCGCCTGTCTATCACTGTGATTCCGGCGCTGTCGCCAACACCTATAATGAGCTCCTGGAGCTATGCGCATTAAAAGTTTGGGCCCAATAAGATTTCTTTTTAAAGAAATTAGTACGTTTATTCATCAGGAATGCATTCAATTGATCAAAAGTGACAGTGGAGTGACATACATATATAATGTTTTTTGAATATTCTGCAATAGAAAACGGTTATTCTAATTAATGGTTCATATTTACTTTCAATTGTAATAATGTTGGCAAGAGACCATGGTACAGTGCTGGTGTCAGACTGGAATGCCATGCTACTAAATAATCACCATATTCAGGTACCATCATATTCAAAAGGCATTTTTATGGTATTTTTTTAGACCCTGTATTTCTTCTTGATCTATGTAGTCCTAAAATCAAAAGAGCAATTATATATTGCAAATATATGTGCATTGTAATATAATATTTAAATATAAAAATGATATATTAAGAAATAAAATATCCTGAGAGAATGCAAATAATATAATATTCTCATATGAAAATATACTATATATATATATATATATATATATATATATATATATATATATATATATATATATATATACATAATAATATTATTTTTATATGACATAAACTTGAAACTTCGCAATAAAACTTTTTGATATATCGTCCATTTTTTTTTATCCAGTCAATAGAATTTTAATGCAACAAGATGGTGAGGATGCAGACACAAAGCTGCCACTCACCAAATAATTAAAGACACAGAGATGAAATATTGATTTGAGTTTAAATTATTTTATTATCTGAGGAGAACAAGAGCGTAAAAATGATGCGAGAGAGAATAGCACTATAGCTACGGAGGGATGCGTTTGCCAGGGACAGCCTTCGGTTTTTACAGATTGTTAAAAAAATATAAAAAACGGTATTCCAAGTTAAATGACGCTTCATTAACGCAAATACGATGCAATCAAGGCTTTTCTGATCAGGCGTCGGGAACAGCTTCGCAGGGAGGGTGTTATATGATTTGATAGGCGGGAAGGATCTGGCACGACGCGGGCAACTTTCTAATGATCAATAACGAACAAAAGTCCCTGATGAAATGCGATCGAGCTCCGTTTGATGGCGAGGCTCTCAGACTCTCGCGATTTCAAATTAGCTCTATCTTTTGCGTCACGCCTCAATCCTTCACAAACCCACACAACAGCCTCACCTTTGCTTCGAAGCATCTGCTTTAATCAATGGTGCTGCGGTGTTATCTAAATAAAGTCTTTTCACCGAGCGAGTTTGAGGTCTTGGCCGTCTTTCAGTGGCCGCCGGCTCACAGAGAGCTCCTCTCACCTCGTTCAATCTGAGTTGTGGGGAACGCAATCAATACGTCCATTAATTCTACTTAGCGGCGCTGTGTGCTACAACCAGGGGCTGGAGGCCACACAAAGGCAGGTGCGATTGAATGGCTGACCTTTTGAAGCCGAGACCCCTGCATCGATCCGCCGTGTTCATGACAGCGCTTCGGACGAACGGCTTAAAGCGGCAGTTTAGCGAAAAATTAAAACTCGTCCTCATGCCTTCTTACGAAATCCCGTTCTTGTGCAAACACGTTCGTGCGGTACGCCATGCGCTTGCGGTGGAAGTTGTGATACGGAAACGAACCGCGATTCGATTGCAATCGGTTTGAAAAAAGAAGAACGGTGCAATGGAACGGTTCGAGCAAAAATGAAATTTAACTGAATCAGATTTGGAGAAATGTAACATTCTGTCACCTGCTCGCAAACGGTTCCTCTTCGGTGAATGGGTGCCGTCAGAATGAGAGTACAAACAGCCGATAAAAACATTGCAATGCTCTGCATCGCATCCAGTCCACCAGTTAACGTCTTGTGAAGTAAAAAGCAGAGTGTTCGTAAAAAAAGTAGATGTTTCAACTTAGTTTAAACCATCGCTTTTGACCAGATGCGTGATCTCTGCACATTTCTCTCCCGATTCAGACTTTTTCACTGTTGAAAGCAACATTACGGATAAAAGCCGTAAAAATCGTAACAAACTTGCAGCTTTTTGGCTTCGCGCGATATTAACTGAGGGGTTGCAGTGGTGTGGATCACTTTCTCGTTCTGACGGCACCCATTCACCGCAGAGGGTCTGTTTGTGAACAAGTGATGCGATGCCAAATTTCTCCAAATCTGCTCTGATGGAGAAACAGACTCCTCTATATCTTGTACACCCCGAGGATGAGTAAGTTTTCAGCAAATGTATATTTTTGGATGAGCTGTTTAACAACGCGAATAACAAACGGTTTTACTGAAGAATTCATTAACAAAAGCACAAGCCTCGCTCTTCGGCTTGTAAACCCTCCGTCTGCTGGCCCGCTTGATTTCCATTTTAAATGCATTGCTGTAAATGCGTTTCTCTTTATTGTCTGTGGTCGACAGAAGACTGCAGATGCTGTCTGTGGGCTTTAAGATAAACTGGAATATTCCTTTAGGGATCAGCGGTGAATGCTGGGATTGGGAGGTGTACCGTCAGACGCTGTCAGGTTTTTCTGACACTCTATATATATATATATATTATGTTTTTTTAAGTTAGTCAAGTGTTTATTGAGGTGAGATAATGTGCTGCTGCTCTGATGTATGTTTATGTGAAATATTCAGGTTACGTGTAAATGATTACATGACAGATGGCGAGACTCTTCTTCATTTCACTCTCTAAATAACAAGATGATGAACCTCACGTCCTCTTGAGTCTGTTGCCGTATCCTCCTCTACCACAGTGTTTCCATATACGCTACATTTCAGGTCAAAAAGGTTGAAAAGTGTCTCATGCTCAGCAAGAATGCATTTATTTGATCACAAATTCTGAAATATTATTGCTATTTAAAACAGACGGTTTTCGATTTAAATATATTTTATATATATCTGTGATCAAAGGAGCGTTTTCATCGTTCTAGTATGCTGATGTGCTGCTTAAGAAACACAAACTTTATTATTATCAGTGTTGAAAACAGTTCTGCTGCTTCCTGTTTTCTCCCGGTCTGTTTTGGCATCCTGCTGGATAACGCAGCCCTGTTTGTGTGTGTTGTTCTGAAAGTGTTTGCAGCAGTGAAATGCTAATAGGTTATGGGTGCACTCTGGAGACATTAAAACAAACCACTCTCGGGACATCTGCGGATGATGAGCGGCCTGCGCCGTGACCCACAATGCACTCTCACCTGTGTATCCTCACATGAGAGTGTGTACGTGCGCATATGTTCTGATGTGTGTCTGCAGTATCTGCTACTTCTCATTAAATAATCAAACATGGAATATTTTTATATATATATATATATAAATGTACATGAAGAGTGTATTTGCAAAAACAGATCAACAGATTATTATGTTATGTTTTATTTTATAATTTATATATTTGCAAAAACAATATATATATATATATATATATATATATATATATATATATATATATATATATATATATATTTTTTTTTTTTTTTTTTTTTTTTTTTTTTTTTTTTTGTGTTTATTAGCTCAGTTTCTGCCCAAATGAGATTCATAATACATTTAACCAAAAGTAATGATGCTAAATTTAAATGCATTTAAAGCATGATACATTTTTACATTAAAAAAAAACCAAAAATATTTAATACATGTCAGAATTATGAGATAAAATATGTCAGTGCAAATGTATTTATTTTAGATCCCCATGGAAGAAACAAAAATCTGCATACTGTAGATATTTAGATGCGTGCATGAAAATGCATGCATATTTTCCAGCAATAATACAACTTTTTTTCGGTTACTAACTTATTAGCCAGCTAAGCTCTGTTTGTTTTGATGTATGTGTGTGTTAGTAAGTTTCCCCTCATTCACAGGAAAAGCATTAGTAAACAGGGATTCCATAAAGTGGAAGCCCCGTGTAAATAATGTGGCGTCAGTGTTTTTGCCCAGAAATCTGCTGCAGTCATCAGTTATACAGGGCAGCTGTAAGTACAGTAGAACATGAGAATAAACACTGCATGCGTCCAGATTTATGTGTTTACTATAGCACGTGTGTATGTGTGCAGACAGGTGGATCGTTCGTCTTTATGACAGCACATTTA
This sequence comes from Puntigrus tetrazona, assembly GCF_018831695.1. Taxonomy (NCBI): domain Eukaryota; kingdom Metazoa; phylum Chordata; class Actinopteri; order Cypriniformes; family Cyprinidae; genus Puntigrus; species Puntigrus tetrazona. The sequence goes on along the minus strand of NW_025048446.1, from coordinate 757,735 downwards.
TGACAGTTATTATTATAAAATGAGCACCGTAAAGCATAATTGAGCGCTGACAGCCTCATATTCATCCGAGCTGCTTCACGTGGGAGCAGTTTGGTGCTAACGGTCTGTATGTTGAAGATAATGTTGCTGTAATATATATTGAGAATCGATATGAATTGAAGACGAGATGTCTGGCGGTGTGGGGTTAAAATCTGTCCCTCGTGTCACTCTGTTCTGTGATGTTGTCTGTGGTTGAGCCGTTTCTTTTTTAGAGCGTCTGTGGTTTATTGAGCATTTCTCTGAAATGTTATTCTACCGAGGCACGGTGTTTGCGACAATTAAGCCCTCTTCTTTCAAAAATGCCATCGTATCGCTATGTCACACGAGAGATTGTTGTAAAAAAAACTTAAACACAGTATTGCAGAGTCCACAATTTTTCCACAGTATATTGCCACCGGTTGATTTCAAAGTCAGCGGATTGAATCGAAAAACATCACCCCCTGGGAAAAGCATTCTCGACTTGCTTTGTTGCGTTTTGTTGCGCAGACCTGGCAACCCTGCGGCTAAGCAGCCTTCCGAACGTAAACAAAAAAATGCTAGTTCTGTCGATGTGGCTAACTAGTGGCTTATTTAAATGCATTCTTTTTGTTGCTGTTGCATTACTTTTACTGTAATATTACATTCACTCCTGTATTTAAATCCGGTGGTCAGTGCTGAAACTTTTCCTGAACTTCACAATGGCCACACTGTAAAGTTTCAGGAGTGACAGCTTTAAATGCGCTCAGGGTCAAGGGCAAAGACTTAAGTTAGCAAATTTCAACTAAACCATTGTTAACAGAGCCGCCGTATTCTTTTTTATTTCTTTGGAAAGCTATTTAGCAGAGCGCGCTCTTGAAGGGTTGCCATGTACACACATAATAAGCGACACTTATTGTTATGAAGCCTCTTTGGGCTTGTTGTTTAGGTTGGCTTAGCTCATAAATTGATCTGTTATATGGAAATAAATGTAGTTTAACTTAACTTAGTTCATTATATGAAACCCTGGACCACAAAACCACAAACTATAAATCGAAGGAAAGCTTATTTATTCATCTTTCATTTATAAATATATTTATAAATCTGAATTTTACAAAGTTTTCACTTATGGCTGGTTTTGTGGTTCAGGGTCACGTATGCTTATTCTTATTTTCCGTTTTTTATAGCAATGTCTGGCAACGCAGCCTCGAGACGTACTCGTTCACATTCATAATTAACAGCTTTTTGTCCTGTTCAGTTTTTTAGAATTTCTACAAATGCCGTTTCAGTCTATTCGGTTGTATATGATAACTGCACTCGTAAATGCACTGTGTGTGCGAGATTGAGCACTTCTGGCAATTCAGCTGCAGTGTGTACATGCCCCTAGATCGCACGCATAGTAGACAGATAACATGCACAAAGCACTTGAACGTGATGCATTCCTAATTGCGACTTCAGAAGTGGGAGGTAAGACCTGTGTAGCCTGCATAATACACGATGCTGCAATTGACACCGCGACCCGCGCTATACGCAGGAAATGGAAAGGAAAAACGGCCCAATTTGCGCGATTCGCCTCCCGTTGGCGAGGCTAAGTGAAGAGAGAGCGATCCTGGAAATAATGCTTTGTGAGACCCCAAATGTGCACAGGCGCGCAGGCTGGTGTTGTGTTGTTATTGTGTATCGCTGCTGTATGGCTCGCCACCTAAGTGAGCGATAGGTCCCCATTAGCGCTGATGTTGACTTCCTGTCGCGGTTGTGGCCCGTCTCACCCCCCGCTTCCTGTTGCGACTCAGCCCCCTGTGTGCCGTCGCCGTGACAACTCCATACAGGAGAGTCTTTCATCACCGCTGCCACAGCGATGTCGCCACGGGCAACCACACAGCTCACCTGCTGTACCCGTCTCTCTGTACATCTTCATTTCTCTCACTGTAGTGCTTCTGCTCGCTCCTGCTCTCCTCCTTCTCCTCCTCCTGTTTTATTTGCCATTCCCTGTCAAGAATTTCTATTGCTTTTCCATTTTTTTAAATGTGTGTGTGTGTGTGTGTGTGTATATATATATATATATATATATATATATATATATATATATATATATATATATATATATGATATGATTTTTTTAATACAAGCTTGGTTAAATGTTCATTGTTCTTATGTTTTGTTGTAATTGTGATGTTTAATCATATTAATTGCTGTTTTAATCAAATTATTTTACGTTTGATAAATCTTGTTTTTTGCGTGTGGTTGCCAGGATGTTGCTATGCAATTTTTCAGTGTTTAGGGTGTTGCTAGGGGGTTGTTATGTGGCTGTTCTGGTATTTTGGATAGTTGCTACAAGGTTTAATGTATTTACAATATTACTGTGTGGTTTATTATTGTTATTATTATTATTAAAGAATTTGTGATTATTATTAAAAATGTTTTTGGCTCATTGCTCTGCAGTTGATCTATAGGTTGATCTAGGCATGTCATTGCATATGCTGTATGGTTGTTAGTTTGTTATGGGTGTTGCTAATGTGTCTAAGATGATTGCTAAGATGTTTGGACAGTTACCTGGGCGTTTTGGGTGGTTGCTAAGGTTTTTGATGTTCTGAGTGATTGCTAGGGCATCACTAGGTCTTTGGGTGGTTGCTAAAGTGTTTGGGTGTTCTGGGCTGTTGCTAGGGCATCACTAACTGGTCACCTTTTGCGTGGTTGCTACAGTGTTTTGATGTTAGCGCTTTTGGCTAGTCGCTAAGTCATTTTGGTGTTCTGGGTGGTTGATAGGGTATCACTAGGTGGTCAGTGGGCATTTAGTTTGGCTGCTGAGGTTTTGTGATGTGCTGTATGGTTGCTAGGACATTTTGAGAGGTCACTAAGACACTTTGGTGTTCCAGGTGGTTGCTAGCACATCTCGTTTTAGCTTGTTGCCACATCTTTTTTTGTTTTTGTTTTGGGTAGGGTTCTAGGCGATTGCTAGGTAATTTTGTGCTGTTGCTAAGGTGTTTTAATGTGCTAGGTGGTTTCTAGGGTGTCACTAGATAGTCGCTATGACGCTAGAATGTTTTGCATGGTTGCTAAGGTGTTTTGGTGATCTGAGCGGTTACTAGAGCATCAGTAGGCGGTCACTAGAGCGTTTTGGGTGGTTGCTAAGGTGTTTTAGTGTTCTGAGCCATTGCTAGGGCGTCGCTAGTGTTTTGTGTGCTTTTAAGTGTTCTTGCACACTGCAAATGTGGTTAGGGTTGCTAGGTGCTTGCCCTGTTACACCCAGTTCTGGGTCATTGCTTGACAGTATTATTATTACTGTATGATTTTCTAGCCTAAGAAAATAAAAAAGAAGTCAGAATTCTAATATATAATATATGAAAAAGTTGCAAATGCTTTTTTAAAATTCAGAAACAGGCTTCCATAGCTGAATGAGTTATGCACTGAAGTTTAACTTATATTTCTTTGTGTCTGTCATTCAGTCTCTGGTTTAATATACGGCGCTCCTCGTCCGTGGCCTGTCGGCTTTGATTTGGAGGAGGTGCTGTGATTTCCTGTTGTCGAGGGGCAGAGTCACGTACAGGATGCAGAACGCTGTCGTGATCTGATCAGCTTTCATTCTTCTTATCAGATTACAGATTTTAAAGCTGCTCCACACAAAACATCTCAGCGTCGACTTATTAGATGTGTAAGATTGTCTCTCTCTCTCTCTCTCTCTCGTCATTTTCACACGCTCGTCTTCCTCCTCGCATCAGACACTAAACAAATGCAAATGTGCGTGTTTGGGCTTTTCTGTGCATCACAGCACACGCTTCGTATTCATGAAAGACACAATGAATTTGTGCCTCTGTGCTCCGGGAAAAAAGGCATCTAACGAATTCGGAAACATCCATCTTTAAGCGCGAACCGTAATGAAGAGAAAATGCAATGAAGAGAGAGAAGTTTAGATAGAAATTAAGAAGCGAACAGTGGATGCGGAGATGGAGTGATGGAACAAAGCAGGGTTAGACGGATGCTACAGACCTCATCTGACCTCAGATTGCTCAGTGGCTGCTCTCTTCGACTCAAGCGACACGTTTCATTAAAGCGCACACTTGCTCCTCTTTATATTCATATGGACTTTGTTACATGTGTGCGGCTCGTGGTGCAGAGTCACACAAACTTCATGTTTGCATGCATTCTGACTTTGGGTGATGAAAAGCGCTTATGAACCGCCTGTTGTCATTAAAAGATAAGCTTTTAGGGGTCCCTGTGATTTTCCCACCGAAATGATGATGGTTTAACTTTCAAAAATGAAGAAATTAAGACATGTTACATTTGTACTGTAAAATAATATATACATTTTATAAATCAATGTATTAATTATTAATATATAGTTTTAAAGGATAAGGTTTTAGTGCAGTTTTCTACCAAAATATCGATGGTTTAATGAAGAAACAAAGCAATTGAGAAATTAAGGCAACCTGGAATTCTAATATTGCAATTTGACATAAATTTGTTTTTATTTTACAGGGAATTAATAAGTGCAAAGTAAGTAGCGATCTTATATTATAATCATTTTAGTCATGGTATCATTAATGGTAGTATTATTAGTATTTATGTTAAATGATACTTTTGACCATTTTATATTCATTTGATTTATTTTGATTTATTTTGTGTTAGTGTAGTATTTTGCCACATTGACCACATTAGTCACATTTTTGACCATACTGAACAAATAATCACAAAACCGTAAAAAAAATGATAAGTGTAATACTGATTTAAATTTTGTTTAATTTTTTTGTCTCAATTTTTAGTCAGAATTTTCTTACATTCACTAAATTTACCTTCTAAAATGTAATTCAGTGCAACAATCTTGCCGTATATTTACAACAAAAATATGATTTATGACATATTAAAATAAATTAATTTAATCCCAAATACTAATTATTTGCGATTTGACATTTCTTTTTGTAAACTTGCCACTATCCTAGGTTTTACCCGTTTGTGATTTATTAACTTAATTAAAACAAAATAAAATGTAATGTGTTTTCGTATTGTTTTATATATTCCAATATGCGTTGAAAAAGTCTACACTGAATGACGTTATTTCAAACGCGTTTTGACATTTTATTCTCCCAAAGCTTATTCGAAACCCCAAAAGCAGACACCGTGCTTTCTGCGGACACAAAATCACTTTTGAGAGTCCGTTTTGATGCAGATATCTTAACGTCTTTGACGCGCGCAACAAGTGTGAGAGACGCGTATGTGGATCTGAGACGCTCTGGTTTGTGATTGTCCTCCTTCGCCTGGTCTGATGTTGGAATGACTGGTGTAAGCGCGCGTGTACGTGGTTTCCCGCGGCCCGTGGGCTTCTGGGAGCTGACGTCTCTGAGCTTCAGTGGCTCTGACAGCTGTGAATCTGGGAGCGAGACGACGCGCTCCTAACCTGCTCCTCTGGCTGTCTCTGTCTTACACCTCCACATTAACCTTTCTCTCTCCCTCTCTCTCTTTCTCTCCTGCAGATGACACGGCCTATTCAGGTGAAGCCAGCTGACAGCGAGAGTCGGGGAGGTAAAGAGATTTCATTTCTATCTCACTCTATTGCTCCACGCTCATTTATGTTCTGGCTCAGTGTCTGATTCGGCGGTCGTGTGCTGCCGATATTAGCTTTGACTGCTGTTTTCGCTCCGTTCGGGGGGCTTTTTAATGGATTTGATTCATTTAATGGTTAAAGTTTCGGTGCATTTATTGGCAGGAGAGGATATGAGAAGGTTTAAGGGAAACACATGCGCTTTATAGTCAGAGGTTTTGTTGTAAAAAAAGGCACAATGCCGGATGGACGTCTTCGGTTTCTCACACCATGCAAGACGGCGAATCAGATAGTTTGATTTGCTGCGCTTAGTAATAAATAATTTTACAATTAAAGTACAGTTACAGGAGCAGGAGTTGCATATTGAGCGTATTAACGTTTAACTTTAATATTCTGTTTGTAATATTTAGCCGCCATCAAACATTAGCATTAAAATTCATCCTGCATGTGTTTCAGTTCCATCTGCATTGTAGAAAATCAAACAATAAGTGATTAACATTTTTCGAATAAATATACAGTTCAAAATATATACTTAATATGTTATGCTAATTTGTTTAATAATATTCAGATGTTTGCGTTCAGTACAATATTTCAGCGTTTTCGAATAAAGCCTCTTCTGTAATATTGTGAAATAGCAAACTATTTTGTAATTTATTGTACAATATAATTTATTCCTTTGATGCAATGGCAAATATTCAGCAGCGTTACTCCAGTCTTCAGTGTCACATGACCTTTAAGAGATCATTCTAATTAGGGCCGGGCAATATATATATATATAAAAAAATTAATTATATCTCGATATTTTCTACATTTTTACGATATTCAGTACATATCTCGGTATGTTTGCATGTGCTTTTGAATAATTAAAAAAAAAAACATGATTTAAATCATTTATAATAATTGATTGTTACATAATATACAAAATGTTTAGAGTTCATTTAAGCTTTAAAAAGCGATTTCTATTTTTATTAAACTAAAATGTGTACATGTAAGTGGAGAAATGCAAAACAAGTACAGACCGTGCATTCTGTCAACATTTTTAGTGCATTCGATTTACACTAGGGGATAAATATATATTTTTGAATGCTTGTTTTTCGTTATTTATTTATATTTGCATGTTTATGCACTAAAACCCCTCTTAGATCAAGAGATAGTTGAATACATATATATTATATATACAAAACAAGGACTTACACACTCTCTCTGCCTATAATATGAAAACTGGCAAAACAAATGAAAAATAGAACGGTGAAATTCATAATAGCAATTCCAAATAGTTTTTCCGTTCAAACACCGGGGTCGAGTGCATTTATTCAGCTCTCACAATCGTGCGCTTCATATTCTGCGCGAAACACGCAAGATTTCATTATTTCGGGATTCCTCGATTAATCGAACGCGTGAAACAAGAGTACTTAGAGTAAAACTCGTCTTCGCTGTCACGTTTGATCGATGCATCTTTGTTGAAAAAACCCCAAAATAAAATAAAAGGTAATATATGTTGTTTTTTTACTGTAAGAGAACATAATACTGTTTTTTGTGGCTGATTCTGAAGGCGTCCGGTGTGTGTGTGTCTCTCTCTCTCTGTCTGTTGTGGGTATTAATTCTGGTTAAAGTGATTGGGTTATTGAGTGCAGATGTGCGCACAGACCTCGTCCTTCTCCTGCCAAGTGCATTAGCATAAGACTGTAAATGAAATAGTCATTCGATCCGCCGCTGTGACGGGGGGCCCAGGGGTCCCGGCGCTCGGCCTGCTTTTCTTAAATATACAACTTAAATATACAGCTTGAACGCGCAATCAATAAAATAGCAAAGGGCCTTTTGCCTGCAATCTCTCTCTCCCTCTCTCTGTGCTTTTGAAGCTTTTCTCTGCGCGTCTGTCAGAGGTCGCAGGCAAACGGACGTGTCATGTGTCCGCACGTGTGTAAAAATGCATGACCACAAACAGAGAGGAGCTGACACTTTACTGGAACGAGTGTGGTATGTTTTCTATGTGATGTGACATTTCTGGGCTGACACAAGACGGAGATCTCGGGCTCACTGACACATCATGACATCGTGCATTGCATTTGCATGTGTGTGTGTGTGTGTGTGTGTGTGTGTGTGTGTGTGTGTGTGTGTGTGTGTGTGTGAAACAGAATATTGAGATAATGTAATGTAGGGCTGGACTTGATTCTGCCCATCGGATCGGACCGGATGTTGAAAAGTGGGTCATGATATTTGTTTATTACTTATAATGAAGGACATCTATGGAAATAATAAATAAAAAAAAAAAAAAAAAAAATATATATATATATATATATATATATATATATATATATATATATATATATATATATATATATATATATTTATTTATTAAAAATATATATATAAAAAAGTTAAAAGTTAACATGCTTCCATATCTTTTTTCTCCTTTGTGACTTTGGTTACATCATTAGAAAAGAAAAATCATTTCATTATAAAAAAAAAAAAACCTATGGAAATGTATATATATATATATATATATATATATATATATATATATATATATATATATATATATATATAAAAGAGCATTTTTAGTTCACATTAATTTGATTAAAAATACAGTAATATTGTGAGATGTTATTACAATTTAAAATGACTACTTTCTGTTGTAATATAGTTTACAGTTTAATTTATTTTTGTGATTCAAAGCTGAATTTTCAGCATCATTACTAAATGCGATTTCTTAGAAATCAACCTAATACGCCGCTCAAGAAATGTTAAAAACGGTAGTGCTGCTAAATATTTTTTTATGGAAACCATTGCCTTTGTGGACAGTAGACTAAGATATCGCCAGCATTCATGAGCACACCGTCACGTACAGGACGAGGTAAAAGCTTTGTTCCTGGTGAATGAGGGAGGATCAAATTTAAAGACGTAGCTCTTTCTTTCCAGAGCAAACAGCCCGTATCTTTCGTAATGGTTCAGATGGACAAAAAAACCTGTGGCGAGAGCGTTCTGTCACAAGGCCAAATTCACTCTTCTCTGTCATAAACGGTGTTTATCCCCCGCCTGCCGCCCACTCCGACGCAGAAAATAGAGGGATGTGTCTAAAATACCGAAATGCTTTTAGCGCCCCAAACAAAAGAGCTTTCTCGGCTTATGGCTCTCCAAATCTGAGCTCTGACAGGCCAAATGCGCCGGCGTTTAGAGAGATCTTTTGTGCCCTGATTTGATGTCTCATTCTTTGGACGTCTGAGGAGGAATAAGCTAAAAAAACAAAAGTCATTTGCGAGAGAAACTGTCTGGTGTTTGAATGCAGCTTATGTAGCGATCATGCGGTGAGCTCTTTATTAGCAGAGAACGCTAGCCTGGCCATCGCTAGCTGCTCATGACACTATCTATCTATCTATCTATCTATCTATCTATCTATCTATCTATCTATCTATCTATCGTTCTATATATCATTCCTATCTTCTATCTATCTATCTATCTATCTATCTATCTATCTATCTATCTATCTATCTATCTATCATCTATCTATCGTTCTATCTATCTATCTCTATCTATCTATCTATCTATCTATCTATCTATCTATCTATCTATCTATCTATCTATCTATATATATCATCTATCTATCTATCTATCTATCTATCTATCTATCTATCTATCTATCTATCTATCTATCTTTCTATCTATCGTTCTATATATCATTCTATCGTTCTATCTATCTATCTATCTATCTATCTATCTATCTATCTATCTATCTATCTATCTATCTATCTATCTATCTATCGTCTATATATCATTCTATCTATCTATCTATCTATCTATCTATCTATCTATCTATCTATCTATCTATCTATCTATCTATCTATCTATCTATCTATCTATCTATCTATCTATCTATCTATCTATCTATCTATCATTCTATCGTTCTATCTATCTATCTATCTATCTATCTATCTATCTATCTATCTATATCTATCTATCTTCTATCTATCTATCTATCTATCTATCTATCTATCGTTCTATATATCATTCTATCGTTCTATCTATCTATCTATCTATCTATCTATCTATCTATCTATCTATCTATCGTTCTATCTATCTATCGTTCTATATATCATTCTATCGTTCTCTATCTATCTATCTATCTATCTATCTATCTATATCTATCTATCTATCTATCTATCTATCTATCTATCTATCTATCTATCGTTTCTCTATATATCATTCTATCGTTCTATCTATCTATCTATCTATCTATCTATCTATCTATCTATCTATCTATCTATCTATCTATCTATCTATCTATCTATCGTTCTATATATCATTCTATCTATCTATCTATCTATCGTTCTATCTATCTATCTATCTATCTATCTATCTATCTATCTATCTATCTATCTATCTATCTATCGTTCTATCTATCATTATATCGTTCTATGTATCATTCTATCTACCATTTTATTGTTCTATATATTTATCATTCTATTGTTCTATCTGTAATTCTATCTATCCATCCATCCATCCGTCGATCTACCGTTCTACCATTTTGTCATTCTATCCATCACTCTATCATTCCATTGTTTCATTATTCTGTCTATTCAAACTTTTTCTTGACAAACGTATCTTTTCTAGTGACAGTCACGCATATGAATTTCTTCGAATTTTCAAACAATTTTCTACTTCCTCCGCTTCAAATTTAAGCGACAGTCCTGCCTCCCATTTGCTACTTCGATTCAAATCCAGTTCAAGTTTATGAAAATCGTTCTCAGTTCAGTTTTGAACGGCCCTTGTTCTCCTGCTTGGATCATCTCCGCCGAGGTCTTTGTACTTGTTACTCTGCTTACTCTCATCCCTGTCTTACATCCTCACCATATTGTCCTTCAAGAGCGTGTAAATGACTTTCACTATCGATGCCACGAGACCATTAGAGAATGTTGATCACACAGTTGCCCTCTGGTAGTTCTTCAGCCGCTCGGATATAGCTTCGGTTAGCCACAAACGCTAAACACAGTGTCTTCTCTGGCTGATGTCACTGATATTGGCAGGTCGGTGGGCGGTGCAGAGCGGAAGGGAAGCTCCTGTCAATAGCTTATCAGAACACCAGCGATGAAGGACGCTATCAGATTAGCTTAAACGAATTATTTGTAATTAACAAAGGGTCAATTAGCAGCTCGATACTGATCTACTGTGCCAGGAAATGACATTTACTCGATCGGCACCTGCACTGCGCCCAAAATAACATCTCACTGACAGCTTTTTAACATTTATGCGCGTGACGTTCAGCCTCGTTTATCAAACGCAAGTGGATTGAGCAGATAGATACATTATTCTATCGTTCTGGTTACACTTTAGGTTCATTAGTTAACATTAGTACATTAGGTAACGTGAACTAAGTTTGAACAATACTACTCCAGCATCTATTCATCTCAAATAAGGCTAATTTTTGCATTTACTGATGCAATGTTATAATCGCAAGTTGTTCTTGTTAACATTAGTTAATGCAGTGTGGGTTAACATGAACGTGTTAGTTAATGCACTAACTAATGTTAACAGATGACGCCTTTATTATAAAGTGTTCCATCGTTCTATCCAATATTCTATGTATTGTTTTATTGTTCGCATTTTATACCATTTTGTCTATCTATCATTCGTGCCAGTGACCGCTTTTTTTCAATCCCGTATGCTGTTTGCGACCTCAACTCAAATTCTATTAAAATGTAGTTCTCTGTTTAATTCTGAGTGATGCACAGTTCATTTGCATTGACATACTTTCCCTCAGGCAATCAGTTGTGATGTGAAACAAAACTATGTCGGATATAGTCTTTTTCAGCATAAAAGTAACTATAATTACTATTTTTACCATGGCTGAATAAAAACCATGGAGAAATTGAAAAACGCGAGCACCTTTAACCACGAGAATTGTATTTTTAGTTGAATTATGAACATCGACGATTCATAATCATGCATTGATTTATTGGTCTTCTGGCCATTTTATTAAACAAAATGCGGCTGTACATGTTTTAAGTTACGGTATTTTTTCTCATAGTTGCTATGGCAGCATGAAACACTGAATACTGATGTTATGCCCTGTGCTGATGGAAGGAAAGTACATCGTTTGCAGTGCGTTCTAATATCAGAGTAATGTTACACAAATGTGTTAAAATTGCATCATGCTCCTATTCCATTGTCACACGCTATTTGCATTTGCATGTAGCTGAATGTATTCATTTTGCGTAACGCATTTAAAGGCCTCTCTCTCCTCTTTCTAGTACAAGGGATTGTGTTTAATACTGCTTTTAGTGTTTTGGGGCATATATACGTGAATGGAGATGCAACCGAAGCGTCTTATCTGGTAGTTAAATGTCATGTGCACCTCCTGCTCTGCTATCATAAGAATTCCCCATGAAGATTTGACCTTTACCATCTCGACCTGATCGTTAACCAAACGTCTCGTTCGTCACGCAAGCTCTATTTGCCTCTGTGCAGTGATAAAGCGTAGTGGAGTATTGATTAGCGCGGCGTAATGGATCTACTCATCGTGGATGGGTGGGGCTCGCTCTGTTTCCTATATGCAATTATCTGGGTGATGTATGATTGTGCGTCCGCGTGCTCGTGTTTGTGTAACGCTCTTATCGTCGGCTCGTGCCTCATCCGAGACTACAGTAAAAGTGCTGCCGTTCCAATCTGGCGACAGTCCGTTATAATGAAGCAAACTCATCTGCTGAGCTCATGGTTTAGAGATCTCATTCAGTCCAGCAGGCCCGGAGGACAGATTTACGCGATAAAAGCCCAAGTGGAGGTCATGTACAGTAATGCGGTCCACAACGCGAGATATTGATATCTGCTTTGCATTTGGTTCCTCTCGTGAGACTCGTGGAGTCAAAGTTTTTGCAGTTTCGGCCGTTATAAATATTTTTTGTGAGCAAATGTGTCATGCTGAACAGACAGAAGAAAGAGAATATTATAAATGCATTTATAACCGCTGGGACTAACAATGCAGAACAACGTAAAATAAAAGCATTTATAACAGAATAGAATGCCATTAGTATGATTAGTAGTCTCTTCAGTACTCACCTTATTTGATCAAATCACAAAAAGCTCTCAATATTATTGCAATTTAAAATAACCATTATCTATTTGACTATAATTGAAAATGTAATTTATTCCTGTGATGCAAAGCTGAATTTTCAGCGTCATTACTCCAGTTTTGTGTCACACGATCCTTCAGAAATCATTGTAATATGCTCATTTGCTCCTCAAGAAACACTATATATATATATATATATATATATATATATATATATATATATATATATATATATATTATAATCAGCGTTCAAAACATTTTATTTCGAACTTCAGTGTATACTTGAATACGTAGATAATTTTTTTTTTTTGCAAAATGGCAAATAATATACCCATAAAGAACAAAGTAGAACCGTATAGAATAAAATATCACTAAATAGCATATAAAAGATAAATAATATAAAACGCAATAAAAACATTTAGAATGGAAGATTTATTTATAAGAGTACGACTAAAAAGTGACATAACAAATGGGTAGAATAGTGAGCTGGTGTCTTGAATCTTTCCTCAGCAGGGTGAGAATAACAGAAGAGTGAGAGAGAGTTTGACGGAGAGGAGTGTGTGTGTGTGTGTGTGTGTGTGTGTGTGTGTGTGTGTTCTCTCACAGAGCAGATACTTCAAAGGGAGATGTTATTATGTCTCTCTCTTGCTCTCTCTCTCTCTCTCTCTCTCTCTGGCTGGCCGTGGCCCAATGTTTGATTTTATGCCCTAGTTTTGGAGAGCCCTTATCTCCCCTCACCCTTTCTGCCTGTCGTTTTTGAGCGCCGTCCTGCTTCTCTGGGCAGTCTTTAGGATTGATACCACTGAGAGACAGACAGATGGAGCGAGAAGGACGGAAACAGAGAAGGAGCGACTGTGTGTTTCCACAGATTAGCTTTAGTGAGCTGCTTTTCTGTCTACTGCCTACATAGACAGCATCCTAACTGAAATAAAAGCTCTTCGGTGACCGATTTGGACACTGTACACACACACAGCAACTCACAGTCGCTTCCAATAAAGTGTGATGTTGGAATAAGAGTCTGTTTCCGTGACAGAATTACAAAATTTGGACTTTTAAGCTGACAATTCTGACTTTTTTTTGCTGAAATATGAACTCAGAATTATATTAGTTTGCAATTTATTACCTATTTATTCTCTATTTCTCGCAGTTAATTGTTAATATCTTATTTAAATTTATTTACTACAGAAACAATAAAAAAAAAATAGAGATAATTGCTGTGGGGGTTTTTGTCTACATTATCCTCGCAATGTAGGCTGCTCAGTTATTGACTGAACCAGAGTATCTATTCATCATTTTTTTTTGTCACTGAGCGCAAATTAAAGTATATTTATGATGAACATTTCCCTCATATTCAATCTTGAATGGATTTTTTTCACAATGCGTTTTGGGATAATCTCCTCCGTAAAGGATGCTGCCCTAAATTCGACCAATAGCGTAATTTTCGCTGCCTACATTTCTGCACGGCCTTCATGCCTGCGATGAATTGAAATGCTCTCTATGTAGGCAGTGCGCTGTCTTTCAGAAAAGAGCTGCTCTCTGCTCTCTGCTCTCTTTCACTTTCTCATGTGTTTCATTTTCTGCTGTTATTAAAGCGGTTGGGTGTGATATGGGAAGCCAGTTGAGTCCCGTCCCTCAAAGCTCTGAGAGAATGATGTTAAATGAGTCTCTCCATGAAAACCCAGCCCCCATCTCTCTCTCTCTCTCTCTCTCTCTCTCTCTCTCTCTCTCTCTCTCTCTCTCTCTGTCTCTCTCTCTGTCTCTCTCTCTCTGTCTCTCTCTCTCTCTGTCTCTCTCTCTGTCTCTCTCTCTCTCTCTCTCTCTCTCTCTCTCTCTCTCTCTCTCTCTCTCTCTCTCTCTCTCTCTCTCTCTCTCTCTCTCTCTCTCTCTCTCTCTGTCTCTCTCTCTCTCTGTCTCTCTCTCTCTCTCTCTCTCTCTCTCTCTCTCTCTCTCTCTCTCTCTCTCTCTCTCTCTCTCTCTCTCTCTCTCTCTCTCTCTCTCTCTCTCTCTCTCTCTCTCTCTCTCTTTGAAGTTCACTTCATCTGACTGGCTGCTACATCATTTATGTCCAGTTCAACGAGCTCACAATACATTTTAATCACTGTACTTATTCACCTGTCTTCTCGCCCCCCTCTTTCTCTCACTTTCTGTCAATCTTGTTATTATTTCTCAAGTTTTTCATGACAAAGACTGAATATGTATATTGCCAAAAGAGTGCATAAAAATAATAATAGTTATATGCTCCAAATACTTAAATAGTTAAATTTTATGCATCGTTTATACGAAAGCTTTTGTACCTATTAGGATATAAATATGTACCTAACGGACTTAATAAGGACAAAATAAATATATACTAACTAAAGAACGACATCAAAAAATAAAAACACTTTTGCATTTATTGAAACTAAAATAACACTGTTTCATCTTCACCATAAATGTGTCCTCCCTATTATTACATATATTTATGTATTTTTTAAGAATGTTTTACTAATCTTTCTCAACATTTTCTGACGTTGAAACGTACGTGAAGTAGATTTTGATATTTTCTATAATACATAACATGCCGGTAAACAAAAAATGCAAAAGACATACATACAAACACCTAAATCATAAATCGTCATAAATCAGGCATGGATCTAATTTCAGTTTTTGAGGTCACAATCACAGCATCTGCGTGATTTCCATTCAGTTTCGGATCGACGTTTTCTCGCGTGATGCATTCTCAATCATAAATTCGGACATTGAATATCTTTCAGAAATCTGAGCATCAGTCGCACTCCTAAGAGTGCGTGTAAATAGAGCTCGCTCAGCGTAGCGTTGATACGATCAGTAGTAACCCGCCGACCCTCAGATACATTTTCTACATGATCATTTGTCCGCTTATTAATTGATTCCATCGACAGGTCATTGTCCAGCTCCTGCGGATGGGCAGCGGCGCGTGTCTGCTTTGGCCCGCGTGATGGATGGCGTTTAGAGATGATATGAGCCGAGAGGTCCGGCTTCGGTCATTAGCGGAGTCACCAAACAGATGACCTGACACATTATGGCCGTAATAAAGAAAACCTTCATTTTCTTAGCTATTGATCTACAATCAAAGCAAATGGGCTGCGCGCTCTCGGAGACGTGCCTTTCGGCCTGCTCTCGGCCAATGCGGGATGTGCTCCTGCGCAGAACTCGCTATGGATCCCCGAGGTATACAGAGGAAAATAGGGCCACCTATCACAGCTGTCCGCGAGCTGGTAATGGGTTTTTTTGGGGAGAAGCGGTAATAGATGTGAGGAGAAGAGAGGAAAATGGATACCAGAGGAGGGGAGAGTTTTACTGTGCGTTTGGGAGCCATTCCGAAACTCCTCTGCGCCACAGAAACAGTAATCGTCTTAGAATGCTAAATAGGCACCTCGAAAACCCTCATCGAAATCTCAGCGTGGCGCGTACTCTTTTTCAAATCCTGCATTTTTCTTTTAGCCGCGTTTCTTGTGATTCATATTTTAGCGAGCGCTTTGTTGGGACGGGTGACGCAGGTTTCTGCGGGGAGGAAAGGACTCAACCAGGCGCAGTTCACGTGGGCCGATAAAACGAGCGCGATAACAATTCGCTTATCGATTTGAGCTACTTTAACAGCTTGGCTTGGTCCGGAGCTGATCGGTTGCCCCCACGAGTGAACATGGCATTTTTAACTCATTTTACAAATAGCTAAAGAAAACGTTTGCTAGGCGAAATGACAACTATTAAAAAAGGTTAATGAAAAATTGGTAAAGAAAAGTAAAATAAAAATAAATATCTTCTAAAATGCTATTTTCAATGATTTAACTGTTCTAAAAAATAAAACGTGAGTTAAATAACAGTTTGAATTTTTTTGCTGTTTAAATGATTCATTTTAAGATTTCATTTAACTGCATATTATTATTATTATTATTAATGTTGTTTTATATTAAGTGTTACTCCTAGTGCTTTTGTTGTAATTCACAAGACGTCAGACCTTCGCTTTTGTGTGGATGCTAATAAACTTTAAACTTTGCTTTCTACTAAGAGGTACTAACCTTTTTAGCACCGAAAAGAACAAGCCTAGTTCTTAGTGGGTCAAATAACTAAAGAATTAAAGAGAGTCCAGCAACAATTTACTTAAAGCCTTTATGTATAATGCAATATAAAAAGTAGTTTTAATGCATTAATTATGCCTTGTAATGCACCTTATAATGTACTGTACAATCTCATGAATAATTGTAACCACGGTTAATGCATTATAACACTTATCAATTCATTGTTACACCACGCATTTTAAATGAGGTTCTAATTACAACGATATATAATGTATCATGAATAATTCTAATGCTTTGTATCATTTAATAACTCTTTATAATGCATTATACATGAAGGCTTTAAGTGAAGCGTTACCGACAGCTCACTCAAAAATATAAATTCTGCCTTTGTTTACTCCCCCTGATGTTGTTTCGAACCCCGTATGATTAAACGGTAAGATATTTCGAAGGATGTCGACGTCCGACGTCACTGGCTCTCGCTTGATTAAAAAACAACTTCTTTTACGATCCACAGGAACAAGAAATGTTTCGCGTGAGTAAATGACGACTGGATGCTGTTTTTCGGATGAACTGCCCTGCAGCTATTTTCGTGAAAAGCACAAAGCAACGCAGCGTCCGTGCAATCTTTATTTATAGCAATGCAAAAGCGAACGTTAAGGCTAATTATTGTGAAAAACCTCCGGATCCAGATGTCTGGTCACTTTAGGTCTATCGTGTCATTCGGGGTCGAGCCGCAGAACTACCATTAAAATCTCATAATCGCGGCGCGCGCAGACGAGGACGTATAGTTGTTATGTGCTTGTTAAACTCCGACATTTTGTTCCACTCTTTAAGGGTCACTAGACTGAACGTTAGCTTTTTTTATTCGCATGGAAAGATTTGCCACACTACGTTCTGTTAATGATGCAAACTGTGGCTAATTGTACATTATGATTGTATTACGGTCTGCATCATAGATTTTGTTATAGCTTTTAAGTTAATTGGCTCGTGATGTATTGAATTGGACGGAACTAGCTGACTGAAACACAAATGTGGGTTTAGGCTGGTTATTGCTTGCTCTTTCAAGAAACCAATATCGTCTTAATGGAACGGCCATCGCTGTGTAATACAGTCGAACAGGTCTGACCTGCTTCTCCGAGCACAGACCATGATTTTATAGATTTACCACTGGTCGTTTTTTTAACCTTGCGATAGATAACATTATATTGCAAAGATTTTACAATACAGTTTTTTTGCATTGACAAATGAATGCTTTAAATGCTTTAAAAAGCGAGAGCAACGTTAATAATGCTGCAAAACGTAACCACTATTCTGTTCTCTATTGATCGAAGAACACTGGGGAAAATGCATCACGGTTTCCCACGGAAATACGAAGCAGGACAACTGTTTTTAACACTGACAGTAATCAGAAATGTGTCTCGAGCAGCAAATAGGCGTATTCAATTTATTTTTATTACGGATTACAGTAAGGACACTGAAAATTCTGCATTGCATTACAGGAATGAACTACATTTTAAAATATATCGCAATAGGGAGCTGCTATAATATTTCACAATAGTGTATTTTATTTAATGTAAACATTTCAGTAGTAAATTATTAACGCATCTTTCTTTAGAATTACATATATAACCGAATAAATGTGAACCGCGGAGATGTGTTAAAAAAGTAATATAGCAGGGATCTGATTGTGACGCAGTTACTGTCAATTTCTGTACTTTTATTGCTTTCATTGCATTGCATCATGTATGTTAGCCTGCTTACTGCTGACTTGTGTGTTGCATTATACATGGTGGTGTGTTCAATTTTAACATGCCGAGCGCACAGCAATCACTGCAAGGATCCTTAGTTAATATATTTATTCGTCCTCTGTACATTTTCACGGTCTGCCCCTCAAAAATGGCAACAAATAATTTCACATTTATAGTAATAGATATGAATCAGTAATGTTTCGAACTACATAACATAAGTAATCAGAATTTGAATGCTTTATTTTTGTGTATATATACATTTAAGTAATGAGTATTTATATTTTTAACTACACGCACTTACCACATGGGCAGGGTTATGATTATGGTTTGATTTAGGGTTACTTGCATTTAATTATTCAAAATGTATCGTTGTTATGAAGCACAAGGACACCTTAAAATAAAGTGTAACCAATATTACTGGTTTGCTTTTATTGCTTTTAACTAATTTAAAGGTTTCAAGACATTCAAAGCTGTTTTTTTTTTTATTGAAAGGGTAATTAAAAGCCGATACAATTCATAAAGTCATGGCATTAATTGTTGCATGATACATGCAGATACATTTACTTCAGAGGCCAACTAAACCACTGGTGTCTTGTTTTCTGAGAAACCGCAAAAATTAAGTGACTTTATGCTTAAAACATGAACAAATATCCGCCAACGAGGAACGAAAATGTTTTTGCTTTGAATTAAGTTGAGTTTTTGCAGAGATTTGTTCTCGCTTTAATCATAAACTCCATTTTGATCGCTCTCTCAGAAAACAAGACTTTTTTATTCTACGCCTGCTTGCTTCTTAAGCAAATATATCTCGATTTAAAAAAAAATCTTCAGATGTTAGCACTGGAAAACAAGACAAACATTCTGATGAAGAGCATCGCTTTTAATCAGAAGGTATAGTAAACACTTATTTCCATATTTAATTTTAGCTGCTTTTTTTCCAAAAAGTAATGGAGATCTGTTCGAACTTCGAAGCACTGGTAAAACAAGACATCTGCATGTAGAGATCGTTTTAACATATTTGGTTCCGTTCCGTATATTCCTTAAATTGCTTGAACTTGGCCTCAAAAAGTCTCATATTCACCTCCATAAAAGCTGCTGTAATCCAGCAAGGCTCGCATCATGTATGAGTTTGTAGGTGATGAGTATTGCTCATCTTCTGTATGGCGAGGTGTATCCGTTGCGTTCTGTTCGACGGCTCATAGATCTGAGTTATAGATGAGGAGCTGTAGGTGCATGTGTCTCAGCCCTTCTGTTCTGACTTCTCCAGCCTTCTGTCTGTAATAATCTCCTGCTGTGATGGGATCTGGCCAACATTATGCCACTGGATTTCATCTGTCTTCACTTCTGCCGTGTGATATAAAACGCGGATGCTGTCAGTCCCGGTACGTTACCGCTCCTTTTTGGCAACGGGATTCGATCACCGACCCTATTAAATTTGATATTTTCTTTCGTTATAGTAACATATTTGGCTCCTGAAAATTGCATATTAATTTCAAGGCTGGTAACGAGACATTATCCCCTGGTTTCGCAGGCAAGGCTTAAGCTGGTCCCGGACTAAAACGCATGTTTAAGCTTTCCCAACCGAACATATCTTGTTTTATTTTATGTTTGAGCCTTAAGTAAAGAGCCTCTAATCATTTTGATGGTTTTCTTGCTTTAAAACAAGAAAACCTGGACCAGCTTAGTTTATGTAAATAATAATAATAATAAAACACACCACCAAATGCTTTATATATAAAGATTTTGTGAACTATACACTAGTTTAAAAGCCTATAGTGTTTTCAGTAACTGTGGGTCTGCTTCTGTTTCTGTTTTATTTACATTCAATACCAGAACTGAAGGACCTGGACCGGTTTGAAGCACCAACCTTAAGTTAGTTTCATTTTCTTAACTCAAGGTGTTTGTTGTAACCAGCTGAAGTATTCACCTTGGTGAACTCTCTGAAATAAAGTGTTCGCGCAGCATTAATGACCTCTCAGAGCTGTGTTTGTTGTTGTGTGCATTAGCAGGTAAATCTAGCCTCTCCTGTGTGTCCTGAGCTCAGTCGGCTGATTTGATTTCATCTGAAGGGTTTGCAGTGCAGATAGAACATTCAGGCTCCACTGACAATGTTGAGTGTGTGTGTGTAGCTGGATTTGCAATCCTGTCAACGGTTGAACTATATTTTGTTATTCCAAAACAAAAAAAGAAACAAGCAGGTTATATTTACAGTATAAAATATATAGTTCTGCTGGTGAATCTGATTGGATGAGCTGTTTAAAGATCAGGCATACTTTTGTGCAAAACACATCAGTCACCACATAGCAATGCCCTGGCAATCACCCACAGCTACCTAGCAACACCTTAGCAACACCCTAGAAAACACCCGCAACACCTGGCACAACAATCATACTCTCTAGAAATCAATTGCAGCATCCATCAATCACTTGACAACACCTTAAAAACTACACCGCATTCTAGCAACACCCTAGGAACTCCCTACAGCACCTTAGCAACCATGCAACAACAGCCTACAAAAAAAATCCCTCACAACACCCTTGCAACCAATTAACAATACCCTAGAATTCACACACCACATATTAGAAACAATCCACCCACAACATCACCACGAACGTTTAATAATGACCTAGAAACCACTCATATCATCCTAGCAGCATCCTAGAAATCATGCAAAGAATCCTAGCGACACCCTACGCATTGCTTACCTTAGAAATCATGCACAGCATCCCAGCAAAACCATAGAAACCACCATAACACCTCACAATCACTTAAAAATACCTTAGAAACACTGTAGCAACCACTCAATAATAATCTAGATACAGTATGACCCACAAGCCAATAGCAGCCACCTAGCAATTCCTAGAAACCACCCACGACATCCTCACAACCTCTGCCCTAGAAACATCTTTAAAACTTAAAACAACATCCTTAAAACTACTTAGCAAACAACCTAGAAACCTCTCACACTGTCCTAGCAACACCCTAGAAACCATCCACAACATACTTAATACTACTTAACAAACAACCTAGAAACCTCTCACAGTGTCCTAGCAACACCTTAGAAACCATGCACAACATCCTTAAAATTACTTAGCAAACAACTTTGAAACCTCTCACAGTGTCCTAGCAACACCCTAGAAACCATCCACAACCTCCTTAAAACTACTTAGCAAACACCCTAGAAACCTCTCACAGTGTCCTAGCTGCACACCCTAGAAACCATCCACAACATCCTTAAAACTACTTAGCAAACACCCTAGAAACCTCTCACAATGTCCTAGTAACACCTAGAAACGATCCACAACATCCTTAATACTACTTAGTAAACAACATAGAAACCTCTCACAGTGTCCTAGCGACACCCTAGAAACCATCCACAACCTCCTTAAAACTACTTAGCAAACACCCTAGAAACCTCTCACAGTGTCCTAAGCGACACCCTAGAAACCATCCACAACATCCTTAAAACTACTTAGCAAACACCCTAGAAACCTCTCACAATGTCCTAGTAACACCTAGAAACCATAAACAACATCCTTAAAACTACTTGGCAAACACCCTAGAAACCTCTCGCAATGTCCTAGTAACACCCTAGAAACTATCCACAACATCCTTAATATTATTTAGCAAACAACTTTGAAACCTCTCACCAGTGTCCTAGCAACACCTAGAAACCATCCACAACCTCCTTAAAACTACTTAGCAAACAACCTAGAAACCTCTCGCAGTGTCCTAGCAACACCCTAGAAACCATCCACAACATACTTAATACTACTTAACAAACAACCTAGAAACCTCTCACAGTGTCCTAGCAACACCTTAGAAACCATTCACAGCATCCTTAAAATTACTTAGCAAACAACTTTGAAACCTCTCACGGTGTCCTAGCAACACCCTAGAAACCATCCACAACCTCCTTAAAACTACTTAGCAAACACCCTAGAAACCTCTCACAATGTCCTAGTAACACCCTAGAAACGATCCACAACATCCTTAATACTACTTAGCAAACACCCTAGAAACCTCTCACAATGTCCTAGTAACACCCTAGAAACTATCCACAACATCCTTAATATTATTTAGCAAACAACTTTGAAACCTCTCGCAGTGTCCTAGCAACACCCTAGAAACGATCCACAACATCCTTAATACTACTTAGCAAACACCCTAGAAAGCAGTCACAACAGTCAAGCATCATAAAGGAACTAAAATCTAATAATTTAGTGGTCACAGTTATCCATGTCACAGCTCCTGATAACTGTAGTAAAATCACGGCACACACGGCCACTGTATTTAGTGATCAGTGCAAGTTAACTTTATCATGCTTTTCTCTCCATCTGTCAAGTCAAAAGTGTGTTGATGTGGGTTAAACGGGGTTGCGCTTTCATTTAGCTGCAACAAACACACACACAAACACACACGCACGCGCTCTGCTGCGGCTGCATTCACTGACGTTCTCTGTCATCGCTTTTAAAACAAACAAAGATAAAAAGCCCTTGCGTTCACGCCGGTCCCATCTGACTGCTCTCTGAGCAAACAAAACACACCCGACATGATGAAGGTGTAAACTACCACTCCACCTGCGAGACACTTCTGTTTGTAGGACAACTGCTTAGCATATTAGAAAAATATAACCCGGGGACAGAACAAAGTCTGTTTATCTGTTCAAGAGAGAGGGGGTGGGGGTTTAGCAGCAAAGAGGGAAAAGGGTTTTTAACGTTCAGGCTTTCGCAATCCTCCGTTTGAGTCCTGCTGAGAAATAAAGGGGCATATTTGTTTGGGCTCTCAGTTGTGTCAATGTTTAAGCCTATTTACAGCTTTTAATCGGCTTAGAGCTTCCCCCCTCATCTCTCTCTCTCTCTCTCTCTCTCTCTCTCTCTCTCTCTGAGAGAATATGAAAAAAAAACAACAAAGCATTTCTTGAAAATGTTTTGTGCGTCTGCAGTGTTGCTCAAGTAACAATAAAACAGAGCACTGCAGCGGACAATCTACTTTCGAGTTTAATTTAGTGTTTAACTGTGTGATTTCGTACAGTAGATCATTCATTCAGCTCCATTCATCTCCAGATCTTTGACATTTTTTTTTCGCCCCATTCTCACGGCAGGAGCCTTGTTTCAGAAGATTTCGCAAAGCCTCTGATGTCTTTGAATTTTTTGCGTGCGTTTTGATGCTTGAGATAGAAATAGTTTCAAGAGATAAACGCTGAAATATTTAGTGGTGTTTGCTGAGTCAAACATTTCTGTTATTATTGCTCGCACTTTGCATGAGTGTTTTGAAGCATTGCCTCGGATGGGGTATAAGTGTTCAAAACCATTGTAAACCACATGGCTGAATGCAATGCACATGCAATCACCATGAATGTGTACAAAAGGAAAGCATGCGGAAAAATATGTCTCAAAACCGTATTGTAAAAAAAAATGTTTTTAATATATTTCAGAATATACAAAAAAATGTATAATTCTGAATGCAAAATTAAAAAAAATTCACAGTATATTTACATAAATATATATTTCTACCAATATTGTTTTGGAGCATTTTTTCATATTCATATTTTTGAACATCAATCATACAATCAATCCAAATTTACAGTATATATATATATATATATATATATATATATATATATATATATATATATATATATATATATATATACAGTATATATATATATTTTTATTTTTTATTATGTATTTATGCACATATATTACATTAGTTTTTGTAAATTTTTAACAAATATTAAAATACTTAACATGCATTTAAAATATATTTAGTATTTTGTAAATATGCATTTAAAATATATTTAGTTTTTCTTTTTTTTTGTCATATGACTTGTAACCAATGAATATTAATCACTGAGGAGTATCTAGTTGTTCACAAATAAAAACTTAAAGTTGTGTGAATTTGATTCCCATATCCAGGGCCATTTTAAAAGGGCATGCATCCATTGTGAGCGACCAGCACCTGGTCCATTATCCTCCCGCAGGAAGCATTAGTTTCCAAGCAGGCAGTAACACAGAGTCCTATGTTGAGTTCAGGACCCTGGACAGCTCATGGGAAAGTTGCCGTGGCTCCCGGAGCAGCAGATGTCTTTGGAGAGGTGAGGAGATGTCCGCCAGATGGCCGTGCAGATGTTTCCAGGTTGAGTTTTCACTGACCTTCACAAAGATGTCTCACAAATTCGACACAGAGGGATATTTTACTTCTCAGAGGTTGCTTGTTAGAGAGCTCAGGAGACTTGATTGGACTCTCAGCAGTATTTTATTTGTTGGTTTCCTCCAAAAATACATTTGTCGACTTACAGTAAGAGCGTGTTATAAAGCGAATGTGGTTAGAAGCTCAGGTGTCTTGGTATCTTGGCAAATGGAGTTTGTTGGATCAGTGTGTTACCCCTGTTGTGCGTTGGTTGGAGGTGGTTTTCACCCGACTGACAGCCTCACACACAGTCTCTTTTGTCTTTTTATGCAAAGAAGAAGTAAAATTTGGATTGTGCATATAGGAGAATCAAAATTTTTTTTCCCAGTCAGTGAGAGTTGGTCGGTCTCTGCAGTGTGAACATGACTGTTATTTTCCATAAATCCATCGGCTAACTTAAGCCAACGTGTTTGTTTCGGAGTTTGTCCGTGCGGTGTGAGTTGGCTTTGATAGTATGAGTATCTGTCAGTTTAGATTTAAAGGGATAGTCCACACAAAAGTATAACTGTTATTTTTGCGGTTGTCAACATCTTCATGCTGCCTTAAAAACTGAATTTGTCTTAATCAGAAAAATGCTAATGAGTCTTCATGATGTCTTTCAGGCTTCAAAAAGCTACTGAAAATCTTTTTCTTCTTCTTCTTTTTTTAGAAGTCTTTACTTACTAAAACTACATTTGTTTGACAAAAAATATAGAAAAACTGTAATAAAAAAATTAATATATTATTATAATTAAATATATAATATATATATATATATATATATATATATATATATATATTTTTTTTTTTTTTTTTTTTTAATAAGGTTTTCTTTTGCATACATGTTGCATCAAATCAGAATTTTCAGCATCATTACTCCAGTCTTCAGAAATCATTCCAACTTCCGAAAAATCCAGTTTTTCTGAATATTATTAACGTGGAGTACAGTCGTGTGATTCTCTGAAAGAAGTTCAAAAGGAACAGCATTTATTGAAACAGAAATCTTTTGTAACACTGTAAATGTCTCCATACGGGCCGCTTTTGATCAGTTTAAAGTGTCACGTGTGAAGAATCGCTGCATAAACATTTCTTCTTTGTGTTCCACGGGGAAGGGGAAAAAAATAAAAAAATCACGCGCGGTTTGGAGAGATGTGATAAATAATGACAAAATGTTCGTTCTCAGGTGAACTGTCCCTTTTAGTCTAAACCCAAGTCTTTCCGTCTAATGCTGCGAGTCGGTCCCAAAGCTCGTCTTCATTACCTTACGTAACTCCTGAAATGCTTAAATATAAAATAACACGCTGAAACGGCTCAGAGGTTTAGCTCACCGTCCGCCTCAGATCTCTCGCCTGAAAAGCACTTCTGTTGTAAGTGTGTCACGGAAAGGGAGCCACAATCCCGTCAAGTGGTATTGGAACAGGCCTGTGTGCTTCAAAGCCACCGAGATGAAAGACAGAGGTGGAGAGGAGCTGATGAGAATACGCGGGGTGGAATCACTGGCTAATTAACTTTTTGCTGCAACTAATCCCTTTGAACTGTCATTGATGTCTAGACGCTTATGTAACGACCTCTGCTCTTCCTCCCGCTACAGATACGGCGCGACATTAGTGCGGAGCGCGTTAACAAACCGCATAAAAGCGGGCCAGGAAACAGCGGCGTGTGTGTTTCTCGTGGCAATCGTGCTCAGCGGACGGTGACGTTCGCGACGCCCCAGAATCTGCGAGCTGATGCGGTGAAATTAATGCAATTAAACGATTCGGCCCGTGGAACGGCATCTCGAGGAATTATGGGTGCGTTTGGGCTTATATGTGAGCTGCGCGCAATAAGAAAACAAAGCCTCAAGAAAGCAAGCGTGTGGATTGTAGAAGCGAGGAAGAGTGGCACCGGTACTACTGCTTTAATGCATGCAACGGTGAAAATGGAAAAAGTGCAACCCCGGTCTCATTAAAATATGTACTTCTGTATGCATTTTGTGCAACGCCGCTTACGTGTGCCTAAAACACAGGTTCAATCACGTGAACCTAGCGCATTTTGTTACGTTGATATATGTATCGAAAGCGGTTCCAATCAAATATATTCGTGGACTGTTGCTAAAAGTTAATGATCATGTTCAATCCAACCTAAACCTACCTGATAGTGTTAACAAATGCACAACTGATGTAAAAAGCTTAACGCGTGCAGAAGCCGCTAACGTTCAAAATCGCGGTTTTCAAATTTCCAGCATATTAATATTGTCGTAACGTTATGTTGTTCGTGAAATTTTGCGAACGTTCACCATGCGAATGAACAACTGTGTAAGAAGGAGGAGTAAAAGGTGTCTTGAGTTTTACTGCCTCTAGTGTTCATGTCTTTTGGAAACTGCTCTGATGTGCTTGGTGCGTATTTCCTGTCTCGCTAAAAGTGTACCGAGGTACATTTTATGACATTAGACCAGGTAGAAAAAGTGATAAGGAGAAAACAAGTATTGTAGAAGTGCAAACATTTAATGCAGTCATTTAATGCTGTAATATTACCGTAATATTACTAAGAGCAATATTAAGTTACTAAGTAATTATGGATAAATATCTATATTTAGTAGAGCATATACTATAAAAAGTATTGTAGAAGCCCATTTCTGAGACACAAGAAAAAATGATCATGTTTTTGTAATGATTATAGTGTGAAAAATTTCAAATTCTTAAATATTATGTAATATTATGAAAAATTTAAGTTGTCATGACATAAATGTTTTAAAATATTAAGACAACTAAGTCATACATTTGACATCAGATATTTCGATAAGAGATAACAAAATAAATTTAGTCATATTTATTCATAATATAAAAATGTATGATGATATGAAAATCATTATGACAGAGAAACTGATATTCTGTATCATAATTATGTTGGGCGTTTAAATATTTACACTAATTTTGATGAGATAAAAAGTTGGATATTGTGAGATTGTTACAATTGTGTCATATAAGTAATATCAGTAATATCATAATATATATCAAAATCAAACTTCCCACTTACTGAATAATAAATAAAGTAATTGACAAAGTAATATTTTTTAAATAAAGTCACAAATATGATATAAAAGTGTTGTAATTATGACCTACTAACTTATGAATTTAGAGTTTTATTTAAATCCTAATAAAATAGATAAATAGAAAATTCACAGTTAATGTGTAAAATGTATATTTATGACAGCGTTGAAACTATATCATAATTGCAGTATAAAATAAATGGAAGGTAATTTGGACTTTACATCTTGTCATTTTAAATTAGTTTTAAAAATAAATAAATAAAAAATTAATTAAATTAAAAATTAAAAACCATTTGCAGTACTAAGTTGAAAAAACGATGCATGTTTCTGAAGAAGGAAAGAGATATGAATTTTTAGGCAGAACAGAACATGAGCTGACGTTGAATGAAATGTTTCTCGAGCCACCAGCATTGCACGCTGTGTTTTAGATCTGTACATCTCTGTGCATCTGTGCTCACTTTCTCCAAATTATTTAATCAGCGCATGCCTCATGGTTTCCTCTAAATATAGGTCAGCGCAGAACACACACGCTCGCGCGCGCGCACACACACACGCACACGCACGCTCGCACGGGATCTGAAGTAGCTTATTACTCATACTTGCCAAGTGCAGCAACGCTGACAGCGCAGGTGATTTGTGTAAGCTCAGGAAAAATCGAGGCACTTTAGCTGCATTATTGATGAAAATGAGTCCCCTGCTGGTGTGTTTCTGTGATAAAGCTACTGAATTCAAAGGAAATGGATACATGAAAATACTCCACCGGTATAGTGAGAGCTTCCTGAGGAAAAAAAAAAAAAAAAAGCCCAGGAGTAGGGAAAAGAATGAAACGTGGAGTTGAAGGAAAGCGAGAAGAGAACTCCGAGGTTTATCGACACCATTGCACATCTCAGATCCAGGGAAACTGTAATCCCCGAACGTAAAACACTACAGCACGCTAATGTAAACACACATAACAGCTGCCCGCTTTCAATTAATACATCACGCTGCGGGAAGGCTGGGAAAATAGCTGAATTTCTCCCAAACGATAAACGGTGCTTTCCTAATGGCCGTGGCGCTTGCTGCCTTTAATGTTTCTTGGTTTCTCTTTGTGTCTTTGCTGGGATGTTGTTAATTGGGTTCAGTGGCCTCGATCATGGGCGCACGACTCAGCTTTATTTTCAGAAGCGGGCGGCCCATGTAAATGAGGCTGGAGTGCGTCCGCCCCATTAAAGAGCAGATCTCACATTCGGATTTTTTCTGGGCTTGACAAACATGACTTGTGGCCTTGTACTCCTCCTGCTTCTTTTTGTCTCTTTCTGCACTCTGCACGAAAGAGATGATGTTGTGGTACCTGCAGTTATTTTACAGCCATATTCAAATGCTAAAATCAAGACTAAATCTAATCATACTAAAGTAATAATTTAGTAATTACAAAACAATTATAATAAATATATGCACACATAAAAAGGCCCATAGTGCCATAATAAAATGTAAATTTATTTAAATAATATATAGCGCAAAAAGTCATCAATTATTCATTGCAGTGCATTAAAATATATAAATATTATAGTATCTTTTCGCTTTTGCAAATAAATAATACTAACAAAAAGTCATATTTCATGAATTTCAGTTAGTTACAATGAATATATAAATAAATAAACATACATTTTGAGACAAATATTCAAATCGTAAATATAATCATACTATAGTATTCAAGTCATAAATTTGAAAATGTTTGACATTTCATCATAATTACTAATTATATATATATATATATATATATATATATATATATATATATATATATATATATATATATATATTTTTTTTTTTTTTTTTTTATTTATTTTTTTTTGGGAATATATTATTTGTTCTGTAATTGTGTATTTATTCTGTTTTCTGTTCTAAAAATTTCCTAAAAGTCTAAATTATGAGATAAAAGTCATTTGTGACATATGTCATACTGCATTTTTTTATATATTATGTATTAGTATTGTAGTATTTTTTTACTATTTATTACACTATTTGAGTTGCATTTAGTTGCAATATTTTTATACATATTTACATAAAATAAATATATTTTTAATATTTATATTTACTTATTTCTTTATTATTTTTATGTGTGTGGATTTCTGCCTCTAAAAGCGATGTTAAGGCACCTCATGTATACATAAACCTTCACGTACGTATCACGGGAAAGCAGCTTCGGAAATCTGCACTGACTTGCGGACAGGGGTATCTTGCAGCAACTCAACCCATAGGAGCCGACGCGTGTCCCGCTCCATGCATCTCAGATTACCACGGCAACCCTGCTTTCCCAGCCGCCGACGCCATCCCTGATGGGACTGCTGATTGCAGCATGCGCACGCGGAGCAGAGGGTTAATGCAGGCCCCGACGGGACCACTGATTTTCAATTTGCTTTCCATTAGGATCAACCGCATCAGTCCGGAGAGACCGGAGAAGCCCTCATTAGTGAGTCTCTCGACAGCGCTCCTCATCCGCATTTCACTTTTCCCTCACTTTTACTCCTTCCATTTGCGAAGAGACGCTTATCAGCCAAACGGAATGAGGAGTATTATCATAATTGCATACAAATTAACAGCGATAGGCGGTGGAATATTCGCATTTAAACAATCGATTAACGGGAACCGCCCATGTCCCAAATTGGCTGCAAGAATGAAACGCTGGCTTTCGCGGCTTACGTTCGCATGCGGCCGAAGTCAAACGATCTTTCGTGATCTGGAAATCAAGAAATCGGTGGTTGAGGGGATGAGTTGAGTGGTCCGCCTTGCAGTAGACAGACAGATGACATGTTTAACGCGCTTTGTTTACGTGAAATAAAGATTTGATCAAGATTTCACCACCTTCAGGCCATGCAATATGTAGATGAGTTTGTTTCTTCATCAGGTTTGGAGAAATGTAGGATTACATCACTTGCTCACCGCATGGATCGCGCACTTTGCAGAATGGGTGCCGTTGGAACAGAGAGTCCAAACAGCTGATAAAACACAATAATCCGCACAACTCAGTTCTTGTGAAGCAAAGATCGTAAGAAACGTGCCAAATTGTTGCTTCATATATGAGTTCGTGAAGCTATAATAATACTCCCTCCAGTGAAAAAGTCCACTTCCTCTTGCTCTCTCATATCCGAATACACTTCTAAGTAGTTCATCTTGGGACTGTCCTTTGGGGTGCTTGATTATGCAGATTTCTCTCCTGGTTCAGACAAGAGGACTTTTCGCTGGAGAAAGTGGCATTCTGACAGGGACGCAAAGGGTTTGAAGTTACTGCCCTAAAGATGGATTTGTTTCTTGCGCTATTACAGCTTTTTGCTTTACAAGAAGCGACCTGATGGACTGCAGTGGTGTGGTTTGACGGCCATTCTGACGGCACCCATTCACCGGTGAGCATCCATTGTTGAGCTTACGCTTATCCATTCTGGCGGGTAAGAAACAAACTATTTTTTAGGATGGTCTGAGGGGCACATTTTCGTTTTTGGGTGAACTATTTCTTTAACCCCATCAAGAAGCTTTACCATGTAACCCACAGCTTTCATTATGCCTTTAAGCCGTGAGAATGAGTCGTGTGTGTCCTGCTGAGCGGAGCAATAGGGAATTTTTCATGGTCACAGAATGCATTCATTTTATTTTGATATAATTAGTCGACATTTGTTCTGCTTTGATGCTTGTCGAAGTTCAGGTAAGAAATGAGAGTCTCTACTATGGGACAAGACTTGTGTGTGTGTGTGTGTGTGTGTGCGTAAGTGTTTAATTTGTTCCTTACTCCTTTAATATGCACACGCTCTTGCAAATCCTGCAATGAATCCTGAAAGGTCGCCAGGTCTTGCAGCAGCTGGCCCGCGGAAACAAACCACGACCGGCTGTTTACTTCATTTTCACACATCACTTACAGGACAACACAATGTGTGTGAAACTGCATCACGCCGCAGAATTATCGTGAGCGCATAGGCATCCTGTTACCATGGGAACTGGCCGAGCCACGGCGGCTGATTGTCACCGTGTTTCTTAAGACAAAGTGACATTGACGATCATCTGTAGATGTTTGTACACATTCTACTCAGTATATAGTTCAATTAAATTGTACAATTTGTAAAACAATATGCAACAATGAAGGTTTTTATGTTGAAATGTTTAGTTGAATAATGTATTAAAAATGCTTTTCTTTGAAAAAATTATATATCATGATTTCCACAATAAAAATATTTGCACAACTGCAATCAACTAAATGATAAATAATTAATTTAGCAAATAACTTACAGTATATTTACACTGTAATTCTAAATTAAAATAACATTGTATTGTTTTACTCGTAATTTGATCAAATTAATGATTTTTTATTAGCCTGCACATTCAAAATAAATCTTTTTTTTGTTAATATATGCACAGGTTATGCATATTTATTATGTGCATATAGAAACACATATACAGTGTATATATAAAATATATTAGCATGTGTACATTTCTATTCATATAATTTATATATAATATAAATATATTTAATATAGAAAAAGCATGACTTAAATATGTACATGCATGTGTGTGTACACAAATTATTTTCTGCCCTTCATATGTATATATATATATATATATATATATATATATATATATATATGTATATATAAAGGTTATACTGTGGCTTAATGATATAATTTTACATCATTTTAATTGGTTTGCTTATATTCCTTATGTATTATCAAGTCCTTTGTCTATATACATATATATATATATATATATGTGTGTGTGTGTTTTTGTCTTATTCCAAATCTTTTTATTTATTCATCAGAGCTGCTTGGTTTGTCTATGACCTCAACTTTCTCTCATTTCTTTTAAGAAATGAAGACAGAAATGAACAGGAGAATCTGAAATACAGAACTCCAGTCCAGATTTTCACACAGACTTCATCTTGTTGCGCGCTATAAGAGCCGAAAGATGAAGCATAATATATTAAATAATCTAATTTCCCTAAGTTGATATTTGCTGTAAATATTCATCTAATTTGCTGCGTTTTGTTCGCCCCTGCGCTTCACATAGACACAGTTTATCCTGCAAGACAGCGAATCACTAGAGAATAGAAACAGGAAGGCGGAAATAGATATGAATTGTCTCAATTTTTCGATCTCTGTCGCTTCCTCTTTGTGTTTTATGAGAGCCAAAATTGTATTTGGCGTTGAAATGAAAGTGATAGGCAGAGACACAGTAATTATACATAATGATTTTTCCCAGCAGGCTCTGGGCTGCCCAAAGTATTCCAAAGAGACACACTGCAGGGATGTGTCGGGAGAGAGATTCGTAGAAAATTACAGAAAATGGTTTTAATTATTTTGCTTCAATAGCGTCTGTCTGTTGCTTTCATATAAAAGCTCCCTGGGATACAGTGCAGCTGTGTTTTTAAATCATAATTTAAAAGAAACACCTTTCCACCCTCTTTATTTTTTGCTGGAAAATGAGAGCGATGAATAGTATTTCTCCATCTGGAGCTGTTTTCAGATGTATATCCTGTCCCATCATGCCGTGCGCCTCCGCGTTTGCTGCTCTTTTCTACGCTGGGAGAGATATTTTTGGTCAGGTGTAAATTAGCGCGAGACGGGATGTAAAGAGAGAGAGAGAGCGCCGTACTTCTGACAGTTTACAGAACAGAATCACTTCTAATTTGAAAAGGTTTTCTGGCTTATTTTGTTTTAAAGGAATAATTCACCCATGTAATTCAGCATTTTTTTTTTTAAACCTCTACCATGTTTAAAAAAAAACAATATAACTGTAAAATAGACAGGGTCAGACTTTTTTTTTTATGTTTTGCTTTGTATTTTATTTTTATGTTGTTATACTTTTTGGGGACTGGGCAATTTTGTTTAGTTTTTCTTTTATATTTTATTTTTTATTTAGTTATTATTATTATTATTATTATTATTATTATTATTATTATTATTATTATTATTATTATTTATTGGTTTTGTTTATTATTTCTTTTTGTTGCATAGAATTAAATTTTATATACATAATCTTTCTTATATATATATATATATATATATATATATATATATATGATATATATATATATATATATATATATACACATATATATATATATATATATATATATATATATATATATATCTCTTTTTTTTTTTTTTTTTTTATCTTTTTACACAATCTAACTTTATAATAGACAGACTAATTATATTTCCCATTTATTTTATTTTTATT
This sequence comes from Puntigrus tetrazona, assembly GCF_018831695.1. Classification (NCBI taxonomy): domain Eukaryota; kingdom Metazoa; phylum Chordata; class Actinopteri; order Cypriniformes; family Cyprinidae; genus Puntigrus; species Puntigrus tetrazona. The sequence continues at coordinate 723,957 of NW_025048446.1, read as the reverse complement.
TTATTTTGTGCTTTTGTGTTTTCTAATTTATGTTTTGTCTTCACAAACATTCTATATTTTAAGTGACTCTGACTTTTATTTGATTATTTTGTCACGGGGTTTTATGTCTTTATAATACAATACATTTACACAAACAGACCGATTATGTTTCCCGCTTTGTTTTATTTTATTTTATAATAATAGTACGTTTGGATGGCATATTTCAAACATGTATTAGCTGTGCCGCCAGCTGGTAGTGTTTTCCACTAAACACACGCTCTGCTCTGTTTATGCAACTTGGTGGGACAGGACGGTAGACGCATTGTCTTTAGTAATCAGCAGTATGCCACAGATGCTGTAAAATGGACATTAAGGTGAAAATATCCTGTGAATATCCTTTTATTTACACCAACCTCCCAATGCCGCTGCTTAGAAAATGCTAATATCGCGGTGCAGGCATAAGGCAAATGTTCTCATTAAATACAACGGGCTCTCTATAATCAAAATGAGTGTTCTAAATAACACTCTGGGTCGCATGAGAGGACTTCATTAAACAAGCTTCTGTCATTCTTCTGGGCGCGTTGAACATCTGAGCTCTTACACCAGACTCAGGGCTAATCGAGAGTTGTTACAGTCTGATGCATGGGCGCTAAGCGTGGGGTGTTTCCTGAGATAAATGGAAGATGCATGCGCCATTGATCCGGCTGCACGGAGCGTGAAGGGCACCGAGACGCCTGGATTTACGCTTCCGCGGAGGGAGCCATTCGGCTGGACAACCGTGAGTGTTTTGAAGTGAGAAAGACAAAGACAGAAAGTCTAAGAGCGGTCGAGGCTTTGAGGGTTTGACGAACGCCTTCGGACATAAAAACACTCCTCCTTTTAGCATTAGCGTGACAGTCAGGCTTTTGACTTTCAGACCAGGTCCAGGCCAAATCATTGCTTGCTCTGGATCAATAACCGTCCATTTAGACAGGTGATGGGGCCCACGTAATGCTTTTGGCTTTCGCTAAAGTCACGCGCCGTCATTGACTGAGCACCCGACAAAAGGTTTGTCAGGTTAGCATGATCCATTTAGCCGCCGCTGGTAAAAAAAATCTCTCTTTCTGCATTCAGAAGGAGCTGGTCGTTTGGTCGTGATTGGAGGTCCTGCAGATGAGATGATTTGGTGCATGAGTCCTTTGATAGGAGAGAAAGGTTTTCAGATGAACCATTGAAACTCTGAAACCAAGTCTTGTATGTACGGTCAGTGGTGAGAGAGTGTTCTGGAAGCTCATTAAAGGAATAGCTCACTGGAAATACTCTATCTAAACTCTCTATTGAGTATTTGAAAAAAATTGCATGATATAAAATAAACACGTGAAATTAGTATTTTGTTGGACTAAATTTTTTTTTTTATCATTCTATATCTTACTGTATTTGATCTTTTTTTCTTGTGTTTTTATGCGTATATATTTGAAAAAAATTGCATGATATAAAATAAACTTTTAAAATAAAATAAAATTATAAAAATAAAATTATGATTTTGTTGTACTAAATATTTATTTGTTTATTATTTCGATATATATATATTACTGTATTTTTATCATTTTATGTGTTTTTTGTGTTTTTTTATGCGATATATTTGAAAAACTGCATGATATAAAATAAACCGTGAAATTAGTATTTTCTTTGTACTAAATATATTTTTTTATCGCTTATATCTTACTGTATTTGATAATTTTATGTTTTTTTGTTAGTTTTTTTCCAATATAACTATAACTATCGTTCTATATTGGGATTTCTATTGGCTGTTTTGTTTTATTTTTAAATTTTACATTTTTAATTGTTTTTTATTTTTATCTTTTTAATATATATGCTTCTTAATTTTATTCCTCATATTTATTTTGTTTTGTTGATGTGTTTTATATTACTTAAAGCTGTAACTCACACAATATAATCTCTGTTTAAAAATAAAAATAAGTATTATTTTATTTATTTATTTATTTTTTCTATGCCAGTTAAGACTTTTATTTTTATTTTTATTTTATTTTATTTTATTAAAACTATGTTATCTAGTATTCTAATAATTTACAATAATCACTCTGCAAAATATATATGTGGCTTTTTGTCCCTTGGTACTTGTGCTGGACTGCTGTTGTACATCACACGCACACACACACACACACACACACACACACACACACACAGCCGGCAGCAAAAACGAAAGTCTTTTATTTTTGACACAGACACTCCGTAAGAAAGATTGTCAATCGTAGATGAAGATGGAAGAAAGATGTTATAGAATAAATTTGCATGATTTTCAAGTGTCAATATATTGACTTCAGGCCTTACCTCTTTATAACTGTGTGTGTGTGTGTGTGTGTGTGTGTGTTTATATACCTAGTGATTCCCATCACAGCACATGTCACTATATGATAATACGAACAAATGAATCCCATTTTCTTCAGAGTTTAAGCATCCGTGACAGACTCATTACGAGCCTCTGCTGCTTCCGCTGGAGCATATGTGTGTTTTTGTGTGGAGCGTCTCTCTGCTGGTGCTAGGCTGTCAGGAGATGATGGATGGAGCCCCCCTCTGCTTCTATCTCTTTGACTCAGCGTGAGTTCATTCATGTTAAAGCGAGCGCTGGGAATTCCCACATCTCTGCTCCAGAGAGGTCTGCGCTTAGAGAGGTAGTGTGTCCACGAAGACCAGGACGTCACACAGTAGTTTGACAACTTCAGGAATGCTTTGATGCAAGTAAAGCTGGGCGCAAAATATATATATAACTCTGCTATGCACAGTTGGTCATTTTTTTGAAACGCACTCTTTGATTGTGAGCTTTACGCTGCATTGAGCAAATCAGCACTATTTTCCCATTTTGTCCATCTTTTGGAAGAATGTAGGAAGACTTTATGTCTTTTTTAAATTATATATATATATATATATATATATATATATATATATATATATATAGTATAGATAGATAGATAGATAGATAGATAACTGTATATTTATTAGTAGCTGCTTGAAATAATCAGTCATATGGAACTAAAGTTTATATAATAAAATGCTATTATATTAGATGTTTTGCCAGTTTGTTTATTCATATATTTAGTCATATTAGGATTTCTAATACAGTATGATCAGTAGTATAGTAATTGCAAACAAAATTCTATATATATATAATAAGATGTTGTTACATTAAACTGTTATTTTTTATGTATGTATTTTTTACTTGCTTATTTATTTATCTATAGAAAAGATGGCATATTAAGTAAAAATGTATATACATATACATACATATATATTATATATAATATTATAATAATGTTGCTTTCTTTTTCTTCCTTTATGTTTCTGTAGTTTGTTTGTGTTTTGTTAATCCATTTATTTATTTGGTCAAATATCTAGTTCAATGATCATTATGGCACTTCTGGTAAACTAACGTTCATATTATAAAATGTTATTATATTAGATATTTTGCCACTTTGTTCGTTTAGCAAAAATACAATTATGAGTTTTTATTACAGTATGATCACTTGCAAACTAAAATTTATACATATAATGAAATGTTATATTAAATTAAATGCTTTGCCATGGCTTTGTAAAGAGTTAATTATTTTTTACTTGTTTGTTTGTTGAAAGACGTTTAATTTAATTTAATTTAATTTAATTTAATTTAATTTAATTTAATTTAATTTAATTTAATTTTTATTTTATTTTATTTTATTTTTATTTTATTTTATTTTTAATTTTAATTGTATTTACTTGTATTTAATTGTATTTAATTTTATTTAATTTCATTTTATTAAATTTTATTTATTTTTTATTTATTTTATTTTATTTTACGTGGAAAGAAGTTCAACTGTCCGCTGCCAGAAACGTCCGTGACGGGTGTTGCAAGGCTAGCTGCTCATTTTGTAAGTCCTCGTGGGATGAAAGTGCCTGTTAAAGCGAGGTGAAAGGGAATGAAGCATTTAACTCAATGGAAGTGCTTTCAACCACCTTGACGGCCTTGTGTATGTTAGCGTATTAAATCTGGATGCACAATCAAATGTAAACCAGTGCCTGACACTGACACATCACAATACAGTAATACACATCGGGCATAATGTTGCTGGTAGCTATTTCCATATTCTTGCGCCATTTAAACACAATAATATCCAGATATACGTCCTTACAGGTTTGACTATAAGGCCAACAAACCTCATGCAGCTGCATTGTCACATGAAGTCCACTGTATTCCCAGGAGCCGATGGTTTGATATGGAATAATTACACTCCAGCTTTGAGAGGGACTTCCCAGCAGGCCATCTGAGACGCCCGCACACTGTGTGTGTGTGTGTGTGTGTGTGCGCGCAAGCTGGGCTCAGCTGGGAAGAGAGATTTGAGCTTGATCTGGTTTTTAAGAGGAGAGAGAGGAGGTTTGAGGAGCTCGCCAGATTTCTCTGCTAAGATGAATATTTGATCCTCCTCTCACTTGGAAATGACAGCATTACAGTAGATGAGCGCGCCAGAGCATTTGCCATTCCGCTTTTAGTTTCTAGGACACAGGCTCATTCAATACCTGCCACGCCCCGGATGGAGACGATATACAACATTTCAGGAGTTCGGTATAATTAATGCTACCAGAAAAAATATCACTTCCGATGCCATATATGCTATTGAATGCTGTTCTTATTTTAAGATAATTATCGATACGATTAAAAAAAATATCTGAGAAAACTAATGATCAAGTAAATGTTGTTCCGCTTTTTAAGTTAATTATTCAAGACAAGTAAAACAGCTAGTAAGAAAATGAGTAAATGAGTAGAAAAAAAAAAATCTAATTGAAAAAACTTGTCACCATAATCTTTATTTTACTTTTTATTATATATTTTTTAATTAATTAGAATTTGTTGTATTTATCTTAGTGCTTAATACAAACATTTAATCATGATTAATCACATCCAAAATAAAATTTTTGTTACATAATATGTGTGTGTACTGTGTGTATTTATTACATATATATAAATATACACACATACAGTATTTATTTAAAATATTTATATATAATTGTATATATATATATATATATATATATTTTTTTTTTTTTTTTTTTTTGCTTTTTTTTCTGCATTTTTTGCATGTTTTTGGTCCATTTATTTGTATTTACTTCTAGCCTTTTGCATCTCAGTTTTAGTCATTTTAACACTTACACTAATCAGTTTAAGTTTATTACTCTATTATATTCTGAAATATGACTAGGATATTTTTCAGGTAACATTAAAAAGAGTTCAGCAAGGTATGGCAAAGTCTTCCTTCACAGGCAGCTTGGAGGATGGGATTAAACTTCTCAAAATACTGCGTCTGGCCTATGCTTCATACACGTACTCATTCTGCTCTCTACTTCTAGTGTCTGTTTATTGTCTGACTTCAAGTTCCATCAGTGATTGATGTCTGTTGGTTTTGATCAGGGTTTGGACTCAAGGTCGGGTTAATCTGAGGTTTAGCTCTCTGAATTTAAACACCACCTTGTTTCTCCCAAAATCTGTAAAGTGCTGACTGTTCTCTTACGCAGATTAAAGGTTTTTCTTTCTTTGTCTTTATTACAAGACGACACGCGCACACACACACACACACACGAGCCGGTTTGATATCTGTGTCAAGAGCAGGTTCATACTCCTGCCTCAGCGGAGAACAGACACATAAAGACTTTAAAGTCTGAAATCCGGCTGTTCTGTAGATTTGTAGCGCTCACCTGCCGGACGGCCCGTCCCCGGATCTGCAGCTGTCTCTGGCTCCTGCTGTCTGCTGAGATTAGTGAAAAGGGCAGCTCTTATGTTCCTCTAGGAGTCTGTCAGTGAAGTCTTGTGCGCTGAAGATTTATAACTTTAAGTAGAGTTGTAAATGTGCAGCAAAACGGATGTTATTTCAGAACAGAGCCTTAACCAATCAACTCAGTGATGAGTAAAAACGTATTTCTGTTTACAGTGAATTTTGAGCAAATAAGTGCTGCAACATACGTTACATGCCTATGCATCTATAGTGTGTGTGTGTGTGTGTGTGTGTGTGTGTGTGTGTGTGTGTGTGTGTCTGTCTGAAACTGAAAGAAATCGTAAACTAAAAATCTAAAAGTACCTTGTGTTTTATTAAAGTGAAAAGTTACGCGTCAATTGTTCATTTTTACATTTCTATCAGCAAAATGTTGTGAGTAAGATCAAAATATATATATAGAATTAAAATATATTATTATAATAGCACTGCTCAGAATTTACTAAAGACACACGTATTGAAAATGCATTTGTGGGATTTTCAAGCTTTTAGAAGTTGGAATTGATGAGAAAGTGCAAATGAATGCAATAAAAACGGGCTCATGCGTAGATATTTTGGCAGTTTAAATAAAATGTTCTATTGCAATGTATTTCAAAATGTAACGAATGTAATTCCAGCATTATATAGCCTCTGGTGTGGCGGATTCTTCAGAAATCGGCCATGTTTCTCGCAGAAACCTTGCAATGTTGACGCTGCCACTGGGTTTCTTCATGTTCGTGAAACTGGTGCAAGGCGTGTCAGATGAAAAGACAGCATTTATTTAAAATAGAAGTTTTTATGCGTGCGCTTTATTGCCACGCTTGATCAGAGTCTGTAAATAATCCGTGGATTTGGCCTCGCTTTTTAACGGCTGCGGATCGTCTGGTTTATACTCTGATGATGTCTGCGCTAAAATGCTTTATGGATGAGGAGCAGATTTGGATGAAGTGTCTCGACGCCGTCAGAAAATCCCCAGAGTTTCGCTGGAGTCTCTTCCCGCCTCTCTGTCATCATCAAACGCTGTTTGACAGACTCTAATGTCTCCTGATTTATTAATAAAGGCGCTTATTTGATCTGCGCAGTTTTCTGTCAGTCTGAGGCAAATCAAGATTACATATGAGCAAAAACAGTGTTTGCAGCGTAGCGACTGTAAAATCCTCTTCTGTAGGTTGTATTATTTAAATGTGCTGTAAGTAATATTTTATGTGGAACAGCATACAGAAAAACGCCCCGCTTTTGCCTGACACATCACTGAAAAAAGTGTCCTGAGAAATCACACCTGTCAGTCAGACGGCCCTAAGCCCAAAAACACACCATTGTTTAGCCAATCAGAAGACTTTGAGTCGCTCTCAGGCCTATCAGTCACATTGAGCGTTCTGGTTTGCCAGCATCGGATTTTCTGACATGTACAATGGGATTTTTGGAGAAATGAGGCGGTCTCTGCTTCACATAGCTAATGCTAGAAACCTGCTTCGTGCAATTACACTCTCAAAGTAGCGTAGAAGAACCTTTAAGGCTAGGGGAAGGCTCTTTTGTAGAAAATGATTATTAAAATGTATGTAAAAAATGCTTCTTCCGATCACTGAAAGTTTTTTTCTTTGGGAGGCAAACCCAGAAATTAAGGCAATTTAGAAATCCCAGCCAGGAAAAAGAGGACGATGCTCACCCTACATAAACCTACACACACACACTGACACACACACACACACACACCACTTCTCATTTTACTCCAATCCCGATGGCGCTGGCTTTTAAACGTGTGTGTGCTGGAGTGTGTGTGTCCTTTATTGCAAACAGGTCTCTGAACATCAACGTTCCTCCGGCACAAGCAGCAGAGCTGGAGTGACTGCAATTTCTGCTAACCTATCCTTGCATCATCTCTCCTTCCTTTCCAGCTTTTCCCTCGTCCCTTCAGCCTGCTGCTTTCTCCATTCTCTTCCACTCTCTTCTCTGATGTCTTTTCTCTTGCTTGTCTCCAGAGCTCGCAGAACAGTAAACTAGCGGGTTTTTCTCACGCTAATGCACACGCTCTAAAGAAATGAAAAGTGCTTTTCCAGTGCTTGAAACCCATTCAGTAGCTCCGCTTTAAAGCAATAGTTGCATCGAAAATGCAAAAACGATTTCACCCTCAGGCCATTTAAAACGCAGATGAGTTTGTCTCTTCATCCGATTTGAGAAATGTAGCATTGCATCGCTTGTTCAGCAAAAGCGGATGCCCCGCAGTGAATGGGTGCCGTCAGAATGAGAGTGATAAAAAACATCGCAATAATCCTCACTGCTTCCAGTCCTTCAGTTAACTTCTTGAGAATTGAGAAGCTGAGTGTTTACAAGAAATAAATCTAACTTAAAAACCATTTATTCCAGTCATTCTAATACAGCTTCCTCCAGTGAAAAGATGACTGGAATCGAGAGAAATATGCTAAACAAATATTTGGCTTTTCACTGAGGTAGCGTGATTATAGACACTTATTTTCGCCAGAAGGGACTGTTTAAAGTTTTAAAAAACCCAGATTACTTATGTTTTTATCACATGCTGGTGCCACCCATGCACTGCAGATTTCTCCAAATCCAAAGAAACTGGCATCTTGCATGTGACTTGTTTTATTTTGGGAGGTGAACTGTTCCTTTAAGGCATCAGATAAATCCACCGTTTTCGGGGGCCGTGCGTGTGTAAGCAGCTCGCCAGGTTTTGGAAACGGAGCTGGCGTGTGTAGATTCAAGCGGACCCCTGGGAGGAGGGGCTAACAGATTAGACTCGCAGATATTCAACATGCTAATGAGAAGCAAATGAGGGTCTGTGCGGATAATTAGAATTGTAGCCAGCAGAGATCTATGAGAGAAAGCGCTTCAGTGGTCTAATATAAATTAGTAAATATATGGTGTCTCTGAAATGCCAGCGTTTATTGTGGATAAGGTCATTTATCTGCATCATCAGCAATTAAAGGTGTGTCTGTCAATCAGAAGTGACAGTTGCCCCAGAGGAAGCGTTTATTGCTCACAGGTTGCTCTGAGATACTTGATGTTAAAAATACTTTCTTCTGTCCCAGCTTAATATGCAGAGACAACTTTTAGAAGCGAGTTGATTTCCCAATACACTGGGACGTGGCGCTTTGTTTGAGCGTTTCATCTAGGCGGACGGGAGTCTCAGTTAGTTTAAGTGTTTAGGAGCTTTAGCTGCTTTCCACTTCATTTGAATGAATTCAATATAGTCGTTCAACTTGAAAATATTGCATTTTTATTTTTCTAGTTTACCGCAGCTATCGTTTTACCTCTGATTTGTAAAACAAAAGAACCTTGTGAATTTTGCTGACGTATTATCATTGCAGCGTTATCGTTCCATAAATCTGAAAATGCTACAGCAACACACAGACAATAAATGCATACAAATATGCATGCATAAATGTCTATTCACCATGTGTTTAGAAACAAATGTTGCGTAAAATCAGGTAAGTGCTATGTGAACAACCTTCAGGATACAGACAGGAATAAAACTGATTTCACAGGTATGATAGAATATAGAACTGTGAAATGTAAAGAAGCTACTAAATGTGGGCCAGATGAAATCTTTGAGTTCCTTAAAATCTCAAAATAATTCCAGACTTGGGTATTTTGACAGATATGAGGAATATGATTTTTATTGTGTGAAAAATGTTTTGAGTAGTTTTAATTGGTAATATTAGGTAAAAAAAAACAAAAATCAAATTAATTATTTTTAGTAAAGAAATGATTACATTATTAAAAAATAATAATACTAATATATATATATATATATATATATATATATAATAATATACTCTTTATATATATATATATATATATATATATATACTGCTGCTATATATATATAAACTATAAATAATAAAAAAATACAAATAAAATAAAAAAAATGTTACAGACTTTTAAATGGAGCTAAAATAAAGGTAATATTAGGTACAAAAAAACCTAAAACAAATGAACTAGTTTTAGTACAAATGATACATTATTAAAAAAATTATATATACATATATATATATATATATATATATATATATATATATATATATATATCTTCTTGCTATATATATATATATATACTAAACCTAAACCAATATATATGTATAGACTAAAACTCTTTTAAAAAAGAGAACTGTGGTATATGAGACACTGTTGAAATTTTTCTCCAGTAGAATGTAGAGATTACTGTTTGTTTTTCTCAGGAGAAACATCTGAAAAACTTAAGACTTACTAAACATGTCCATTTGTTCTCCATTCAGAAGCCACAACTGAAATAACAAAGAGATTTTACTTGTGATTCCTCTTTCCCTCTGAGTCCGTTTCTAGAGAGCAACAACACAAGTAAACCAGCAGAAATCTCAGTGTATGGAGCAGTGTGTGTGTGTGTGTGTGTGTGCGATGTGTGTGTGTGTGTGTGTGTGTGTGAGAGAGATAGAAGGGGGCTTTCTCATTAAAGGCTACGGAGTCACAGATCCTGCACTGCAACTCAGCTGCAATAGTCTGCAACCAGCAGAAGAAAGACTGAGAGAGAGAGAGAGAGAGAGTCTAAAAAGACTTACTGCCTCCAAAGCATTGAACACACACACACACACACACACACGCCCAGATGATGCAACTTGGATTCAGGGTAAACAGCAGTGGGGAATGCGTGTGTGGATGGTAAGAGCGTGTGTGTGTCGCTGTGAGATGTTTGTATGTATAGCGTTTCGTGTGCTTAGAGTCTGTTGTTTTATACATGCTGCAAAGCTGGTGTGTGTTTATTTCTGTATCTGTAACTCCAGCAGCGATCAACAAGCAGACTCAAACTCAGGGGCACGTATACACTACAGTTTACAGAACACAGAAAAAGCACTGATGTCAATTCGCAGGATGCACAGCCAGACATCATGTGGACAAGAGTTCACGCGATCTGATGGAGATCCACCGACCAAAGAGTATCTGAGAGCTTCACTTTCTTAAAAATCGGGCTCATTATGATATTTTTGATACGTATGACTCCTGCAACACCTTTGGCATCATACGATATACGCGACATTGCTAAAAGCATTGGGTCAGCTCCTGTCCAACTACTAGAGTAATATCCGGTGGAGTACAAATCTTAATAATAAAGCCATTATAATTGTATTTAGGGAACTGGACAGGACAGGTTTCTGACGTTTCTACATATCTGGGTGAGGTCAATATCTCAAGGATCCAAAATAACATTAAAACTTTCCAAAATATATTTAGCAAATATACTTGCATGCATTTTATTCCTGGGACAAGGTGTAGCAGTGTGCTGGATACATGTGAGTGTTTTCTCATGGCTAAAGTGAAATCTTTACAGCTGTGTAACACATCCCAGAGGAGAGCTTTGAGGGAAGGATGTGTAGCCTTACTGTTTCCATCAGGCCGTAAGTGTGTGTGTGTGTGTGTCCTCAGGTTTTGGCCTTGCATAGCTCTTGATGGCGTTTTACTGATGCTTTATATAGACGCGCTCTCCGCCCTGTGTCTCTGGCCGTTAGTGTGTTGCTGTATATAGCTCAGTGCTGATGGGAGAACCGGACCTGACTCCTGCACAAAGATGATAAAGTCTGCTGCAGCGTCAGGTCTGGTCTTCGGGCCACTCGCTGAGGCTGTCACACACACAAACAGTAGAAGATGTATTAAACTAAACATATTTCAGAAATATGTTTAGTTTGTATGTCAATATAGTATAGTATACTTCATACTATAGTAAAAGTTTATTTTATGCATTTTAAACAATATATATATATATATATATATATTATATATTATATATAAATATATAAATATATTTGCATATTCTGTTTTAATATTTGCATTTGTGCAGTAATATTTGCATTATTTATCTTTATTCATGACTATTTTTTTTGTGAATGTGTTTACATATTTTTTGTTATTTATTTTTATGTATTTGTTCAAACTAATGCAGTCAAATTTTTATCACAATTAACTGCATCTAAAATGAAAATAAGAGCATAATATATGTGTGTTGTGTATATATATATATATATATATATATATATATATATATATATATATATATATATATACTGTACTGTGTATTTATATGTGTACATAATAAACAGTATATATACATATAGTATGTAAACAAAAGCTTTTATTTTGGATGCAATTAATCACATTTAATCACTAAATATTGTACTATTATAGTATTATAATATTATACATTTGATTTTGTCATCATTTAATGAATCGTTCATTGCAGTGATTCGAATAGTTAATTTTTGAGTCTTTTGATTGATTCATTTTAAAGACTCAGTTCTTCAAAAGAGTCATTTGTTCATCAGCGTTGGTTCGTTTGTGACTTGGAAACCAACTTATCGTGTGGTATATTTGCTGACAGAGACCGTTGGTTATTATTTTTTGACTATCTAGGGCTGAGATTCAGTCTGCAAGCATAAGTTTCGGGGGACTAAATGTTTGTAATTTTCTCAGACTTTCTGTCCTCTTGCCATTTTGCGTGTGCAGATGCAGTACAGCAAAAGTTTATATTCTGTTTGCGCGCTTGTGTTTCAGAGGACAGGAAGCTGTTTGTGGCATGTTGTTGAATAAACTGGCAGCAGACAGAAGAGGACGTGTACTGTCTGTTTGAGCTCCTACGGAGGTGATTGAAGAGTGCACCGTATTACGAGGCCCTGATGGAAACAGTAAAGGTGGAGTTTTAGTTCCCCCTTTCATCTCTCTCTTTCTTCAGCATTCGCAGCAGTTTTATGAGCGACAGACAGCCGCGTGTCTTTTCTGTGGCTAAAGTCTGAGGTGCGTTTTATATTCTGAGTTGATCAAAAAAAAAAAAAAAAGAATAGTGACCTTTCTGCAGAAAAAGACAAAGTCAAATAAACAAACAAACAAACGGAAAAGCAGCGTTCAACCTTGGGCAGGAGCGCTTTCATTTACACATTCAATTTCACTGTTCTGAGCAGCGGCTAACGTGGCAGAATCTGTTCTATGGAGGGCGACGGGTGCCGATATCGCCTGACAGATCCCGGCTCGGTCCGGGCAGGAATTATTTACACAGACTGTGATCGCTGTGTCCATTAAGGAGGCGAGGGGATGTGCCAGGGAGGTCAATCTTGTTTGACAGGTGTGAGGAGAGAAACGACGTTTTGAACTCTCGACGCGAAAGCGGCGCTGGTCGATCACGTGATCTTTCGCTTCACAGATACGCTGGCCGGTTAGGATTTAAACCTGACGTGGGAAAATAATAGTCTAATATATATATATATATATATATATATATATATATATATATATATATATATATATATATATATATATATATATATATATATATATAATATATTAGCTTTTTATTGTGTTGTTATATGTCACCCTTGAGCACAAAAGAAGTCATGCTTTGTCATTTTTATAAAATGAAATTTAGGTTACGCTGTATATTAGGTGGCTTTAACTACTATGCACTTGCATCTATAAATAAGTACAATGTATATGGTTTAGGGAACGGGTTTGGTAAGTAAGGTGGGTTAATGTATAAATTAACAGGAATTAATTACAGATGTAACTACAAATATAAGCGCAATTTAAAACCTGTATGCACACAATAATAGGCATTGTACCAAATTATTAATTTAGTAGTTCAGGCAACTTAATATAAAGTAGGACTCGAGATTAATGCATAATCTGGAAAGTTTTAAATAAGCTTTGGGATCGATCATGCGGTTTGTTAGGATAGGATCGTATTTGCCTGAGATCTGAATCTGAAGGTGCAAAGCAAATCGCGAAAAATTACCTTTAAAGTTGTCCAAAATGAAGTTTTGAGCAAAGTTTTGATATATTTGCTGGGAAATGTACATGTCTTCATGGGAACGTGGTCTTTATTTAATATCCTTATGATCTTTGGCATAAAAGAAAGATAATTCTGACCCATACGTTTGGTTGGCTATTGCTACAAATTAAGACGGTTTTGTGCTCCAGGCTCACATATTTCATATGCAATTAATTTTATTAAGAGGCTCAAAGAGGGCAAAATATGCAGATGCTGATATTTCTATAAACAAGAAATGATGAAGTTCTGATACTTGATGTAAATCAGTGATATAAGAGTGTAGCAGATGCTTGCAAAAATGACACGAACAACAGTCACCATGTATCTCCAATAATATGTCTTAGTAAGGTGATATTTAAATATTTAGGTTTATGATCAAAGCATATGATGCAATGCGTTACAGTGATGACGTACTGTATGTGAGCACATAAACGCTCATCAAAAGCTCTAATGATAATATTTGAGTAATGTATTGAAAATCAAGTCAATTTCAGTCGCTTCATCTTTTACGTTATAAAAATCTGAAAAGATTTGACTACATGAGCCTGTAGTAAGTGGACATTTTCTTTATTACGCCTAAAAACCTTTTACTTGCTAATAAAAAAGACTAAATGAACAATTAGACAACAGAAGGCACTGATTAGATACGTTTTTCAGCAAAAATTTTGATATCGTTAGCCTTAGAAACGTGCAAATATCAAATACAGCGGAGTAGGCTTTGTGGGTTTAGAAACACTCCTTTGTAAAATAAATAATACACAGTGCATGTATGGATAACAAGAGGCTGTAAGAAAAGTGGAATGAGTGTTTTGTTTGTGTGCATGTGCACTTCTTCTCTCTCATCTCCAGTGTTGCATTCACCAGAGACGCACACACTCCGCTGCTGATAACCTCCGCCGGTCTTCCTCATTATTTCTCTGCTCTGTGTGTGTTTTGCAGGTTGTGCCTTTGTAAAGTTTTCGACACACACCGAGGCTCAGTCTGCCATCAGCGGGCTGCACGGGAGTCAGACCATGCCTGTGAGTACAACCGCACACTATTATACGTGCAGCTTTTTTTTAAGTACTTTAAAACATTCATTTGCAAGGTGAATGACCTTTGATGTTCACTTTTCGCTTGTACCTTCGTATGCATTTTGCCCTAAAATGCTGAACAAGTTAATGGACAGAATATCATTTGTGAGCGCACACGTGTCCGCAGAGCAGCGGCGCACACGCGATCATGCTCTTGATGTAGAAGGCAGAGCTGCTGTCATGTGTTGAGCTCAAACAGCTTCAGTGCCAATATATGCAAATGAGCTGCTGTCAGTCTCTCTTTTACCTTCTCTTCTGAATGGAGTACTTAGCTTACATGAAGCATGTAAGCATTCATTTACATAATATTAATTTTAATAGTTAACCCAGAAGTTAGTTATGCTGTACCTTTTAATATATTATATTATAAAGTTAAATAAAATACAATTTTATATATATATATATATATATATATATATATATATTTAATATAATATATATATATATATTAAAAGTAATATATATATATATATATATATATATATATATATATATATATATATATATATATATATATTGCATAATATTAATTTTAATAGTTACTATAGAAGTTAGTTATGCTATACCTTTTAATATATTATATTACAGTTAAATAAAATACAATTATATATGTATATGTATATGAATATAAACAACTCAAACCATCTTACAGTGTTTTTTATTTCAACTTTAAATGTAAATCTTAAATCTTATCTTCAAAAGTGCTAAATTAAATTATCACTTAATTTGCATAAAGGCGATGATGTTAATTAGTTCAACTGCATAATCATTTTATATTTAAATTTATTAACAACATTTATTAACAACATTCTTGGTACTCTTTTATGCCTGTATTTTTATGCCTAAATGGCATCTTTTTTAAACACATTTAATTTGCCTTTAAACTCTTTATTTATTATTTTTTCGTCAGAAAAGTAGTAGTTTTAGCCTGTTTCTCACAAACAGCAGGCCTATTGTATGATTTCCATAAACTTGGATTATAGCGACTTTTAAGACGCGTCATCATATGATTTTTCAAGCACTTTAGTCACAGTTGGGGTCTAATTGCATGCAAAAGATCCGCTATTATAGCTCATCTTTTAAGTCACACGTGTTGTGAGGTTGGATGAATAAAGACAGAACTCTCTCACATTTCTGGCGAACTTAAGTCTATTTTGCAGAATTCCACAGCCCCCTCTGTCAAAATCAGCTTTCTGATCGCTCAAGTGCCATCTGGGTAATTTTCACAGTATGCATACGGCACACTGCAATATAGCACACAGCAGTATGTTAGTATGCTATTCCTTCCATTCTACAGCTCTCACTCTCTTTATCGCACTTCTTCTGCATGTTTTCCCACCACTCTCTCACGCGCTCTGAGCTTCAGATGAATAATTCCTCTGCCACACATTGAAAGGACAGATAAAGAGGTATTTCTCCATCCCCTGAGAGCAGGACAAGAAGTAGAGAGAAAGAGAAGGAGAGGGAGGAATACGGATGATCAAACCGAGGAAAAAAACACTCAGACAGCGTCTAACTGTCACAGAGACGAAATGCAGGTAGAGAAATGCCTCGATGAACCACTGTAAATGTGTGTTTGGAGATCAGCTCAACCCTTGAGAGTAATTATCCTCAAATGAACGTTCAAGGCCATATCTCACCTCGCACACACTTTGCATACCACGATAATTAAAAGCATTTACATACCCGACGACAGAACGGATGAGTGAGAGAAATGAGTTCGAATGGCCTACATGCAGTCGAGATTTTAAAGGAACGGTTCACCAGAAATGAACATTTGCTGAAAGTGTGGATGGGTTTATTTCTTCATCAGAACCGATCTGAAGACACGTAGCTTTGCGCTTGCTCGCTTCGATGGATGCTCCGCAGAGTGAATGGGTGCCGTCAGAACGAGCCCGGACAGCTTACGATAACCTCTCAAGAGGACCCCGCCTATCAGTGAACATCTCGTGAAAGTGTTTTGCAAGAAATACATTGCTTTTGGCTCTTCTGTCCATAACATTGCTTTCTCCAGTAAAAAGCTTGATCTGTGCATAAAAAAAGAGGAGTATGCTCAGATTACATGTGGAAAACAGTCCAATATAGCTGTGAACAACTATTTTGTGGATTTGGATGTGAATCTCTTTTCACCAGAAATAGCATTATTATGGATTACTAACCAAACTGATTGTTCAATGTTAAAACAAATGAAATGTTTAATTTTACGAGACATTAATCGATTGACCGGAGCGCTGTGGATTATCGCGAGGTTTGTTCTGGCGGCACCCATTCGCCGCGGAGGAGTAAGCTAAGTAATGCTGCATTCTTTGAATTCGATGAAGAAACAAACTCATCTACTTGTTGGATGGCCGTATATTTTCAGCACATTTTCATTTTGACTGAATGAGACTAGTTTCCCCGAGGAGGTCAGGTAAACGTGTGTTTTACAGACAATTCTGCCTGAATCAAACAAGTCTGTCATTTTCCTGAACAAAATTGCAGAGCAAATGACTTGAGAAATCTAATCCCACCTGTGATTACGGTATATAGTTTTTACAAAGCTTCTTCTCATTTATTTTGACCTATTGATATCTTTGTAATATCACCGCCTGGCGCACCTTCATTATGGATTTAGACCTTTTGCCAAATTTCTAGGTAAGACAACGGCTGTTGGTTGGCGCCTTAAAAGAGAATTAAATCAATGAGGAGATTGTGATCACCAACTGCTCAGAGCAGCAGCGCTATTAGTCTCAGTCTTCCATTTTACTCATTCTTTTTCTTTTATATGCAATATTTGAATTAAAAATTAATCACAGAGACTGCTTATTTGATTTATTATTTTAGTTTTTGAAGAAATTTATATTTTTGATATATAAACACTTTAGAATAGGGAACACTTATTGAATCTTAACTATGGCTTTTTATTCAATAAAAAAATCATAATTTGCTGCTCATTATTAGTGTGTAGTTAGATATAGATATAGAATTAATATGTGCTTAATTAGCTACTAATAAATGGCTAATATTCTAGTAATATGCATGTTAATAAGCAACTAGTTAAGCACAATTTGAACTCAAATAAATGTTACCTGTATGTTTTTTCAGCAAGGATGCATGAAATGGATCAAAAATGACTATAAAAATATTTTTATATTAGGTTTCTGATTTCAAATAAATGCTGTTCTGTTGTGTTTATTGTTTAGTTACATACAGATTGTTTGCTACATTCCTTGTATTATTATTATTATTATTGTTTTTGTTTATTTTTATGTTTTTAGTTTAAGACCTCTAAGTGAAGATTTGTATATTTAAAAAATTTTAATTCAGAATTTTTTTTTGCCATTTTGTTATGTGTTTTTTTTTTATATTACTATTTTGGTTAATTTACTTAAATGTCAATTTTCATTTTTGATTCAGTTTTTCAAAGAACCGCAAAGAAAAAAACGGTATGGTGGCTTTTAATATTGCTAATATTAATCACAAACGGTCCTCAAGCAGCAAATCCACGTATGATTTCTGAAGAGTCACGCGTGACACCGATGATGCTGAAAATCCAGCTTCGCATCACATTAATAAATTACATTATATTATACATTCAAATAGAAAATAGTCATTTTAAATTGCAATAATATTTCATAATTTCATCAATAAAATGATGGCTTGATACATGAAAATCGTCTTATCGAGCCGGTAACAGTTCAATTGTGTGCGTTCTAAACTGGTTCCGTATTAGTTTTCATGCCGCGTATGAAGGCTGCTGACTATGTAGACAGCTCACTAGGTTTTGGAGCGGAGCCAGCGAGAGAGCGTTTAGTTTCAGGGGGACATTTAATAGTTCCTCATTACACATTCAGAGCCACGCGTTGAGTTAGCAAAGGCCTCATTAACAGCTCAGCCTTACAGTTTGTTTGAGTCCTACAGAGCGACACTTTCCAATCGTGCATCAATTTTAATTTATTAATGTATTTCTGCATCACTTTACAGCTTGTCACATTGATATTTAGCGTCAGATCTCAAACTTGGCCTCCGCGGCCTCGCTTTTAGACCTTTACATAAAAATACCAGATTTGACGTTCGTGCATTTTTTTTTTATTTTTATTTTTTTGCTACTTCAAAATCAACTTTAATTCAGACTAAAGTGGCGCGATGTACGTTATCGTGTAGGATGCACTTATGCTGTACTTCAGAGCGCTTTCGCTTCAAGTGCTCGGCCCTCGGTGCGACGCTCACTTTCACCCGTAATCTGCATTGAAGTACTGTGTAGGCTTTTTGATGGAATCCCCAGAGCTCCAGATCTTCAGAGGCTCTGAGATGAGGGGAATATCGTGGCCTTTAGGCCGATCGATCTAGTGCCGGTTTAGCGGGTCAGAGAGGCCCAGCACACGAAAGGTCAAGTGGTGCAGTAAATCATCAAGAGCCTTTTAATGAGTCCGCAGCGTGTGCGATTGTGAGATGTTGCGCTATGCGCTTTTATTAGCCAGGGAGAGGAGGCAAAAAAAAAGAAAGAGAGAAATGGTGGGGTTGGAGAAATACCAGGTGACGGAGATGAAGGTTTTGCTATTCACTGCAAAAACAACTCTACCTTTTGTTCACCTATATGATTTTCATTCTTTTCAAATTGGCTGTGTTCTGCTCTTTTTGCGTGTGTATGCAATAAAAGAGGCAAAAGAGACAAATGTTATTATTTAAATACAAATTACATATAGTATGTATTCATATTTCGAATAGCTTTTTCATATTTTTAGTTTGTTTATATAATTTTAATTAAAAATATTGTGCATTTGGAAGTTATAGTATTTTAAGTTATAGTTATGCAAGACCTTTATGTGAAGATTTATGTGAAGATTTGTGTATATGTATATATATATATATATATATATATATATATATATATATATATATATTTTTTTTTTTTTTTTTTTTTTTTTTTTAGATTCATTTTTTAGTAATTTTATTATGTAATGTTTTTTATATTACTATTTTGGTTAATTTACTTTAATGTCAATTCTCATTTTAATTTAAATTTTAGTGCTTCAGCATAAACTCATTTAGTCCGACGTTTCTTTAGTTAAAGCAATTCATCTAATATTTTGAATTTATGTCGTTTCTCACAGTTAATTTATTTCAGTTAACAAATGTGTTTCTAATATACTTTACTATAACGATTTTTCTAAATTGAAGAGCAAAAACAGTACGTTTTGCAACATCTTGAAAACAAAAAGATATTTTTCAACTTAAAAAAGTGTTTATGGACCATTTTTGAGTGAGAAATGCTTCCACTTCATATTTTTTTTCAGTGTAGTATTAGTTTTAGTTAACAGTAATGTTCACGAGCACAATCAAGCGCGCATGCCAACTCGTGGCTGTATTTCTCATCTTAAGTAAAGAGGAACCGCCACGTGGTCCAAATGTAAGTTCTTCACTGCAAATCTCCACGTACTTCCTACCGTTCCTCGCATCAGATCACGGCTTGCTTGCATGGAAAGATTATCGGCTGTGTTTGGTGCATTACATTTTCTGCAAAATGAAAAATGCTTTTCATTCATGTGTGTGTGTGTGTGTGCGTGTTGCGGTGTAACAGTACGACTGTCCATGTGTCTCTCGCAGGGGCTTCGTCGAGTTTGGTGGTAAAGTTCGCTGACACTGATAAAGAGAGGACCATCCGCCGCATGCAACAGATGGTCGGCCAGTTTGGCATCTTCAACCCCACCGTGGCCCTGCCGTTCAGCACCTACAGCAGCACCTACAGTACTTACACGCACGCGGTGAGCACACGTCTCTAAAGAATCAAACACTGTGTGCCTTTGCGCCGTGATTAGGTCTAACGACCTCTGTGAGATTAACGACCGCTGTCCTTGTCTGAAGCCGTTTTTAAGCCACTACGCCGCTGAATAATGCATTAACATAATTTCAATCCCCGACCCATGAATACTTGCAGAAAAACCCAAGAGTTCCCGTGCAATTTGAACCCTTGATCCCATCGGGCTAAGTAACATGAATCGAATTGATCTGGCGTGTGGTTTATTTGCATTTTGAGTATTTGGTTTTGATTATAAAGACGCTTTTTGTAATCTGCGGTTTGAGTTTTGAGTGAAATATGAACTATTACGGAGTATATTTGAATACAAATATGAAAATAAGCACGCCTTTTATTTGGCGTTACGTAAATGTCAAAGGGCTAGTTTTTTTTCATACATGCACCTTGCATTATAATACTTTAGCCGTTCTTGTTTAAGCTTCAGTTTTAGAGTCGGCAAGTCTGATTCATTTCCGTGAATCGGTTTAAAAACTGATGCAATAAAGTATTGATTAAAGCATTTAAAAAAAGTTTAATGTCCTTTGTTTAATTTTTTAGGTGCATACAAATTATTAAACGTCTTTCTTTCTTGTGTCAGTTCTTGAGAAACGTTCTTGAGATTTAAAAATTCCTTTTAAATGAGTTTTGTTTGCTGATTTCTTGCGTTAATCCGTTCAGTTCAATCAGTTGTTGGCATCAATCATTGAAAAATAATCCCGAAATTATGCATGTCACATCTACAATTGTGTCAGAAGTCGCTGTATGATTATTTAGGTACATTTAAATGAAAATAATTAAATATACATTTTCTATCCCATTTAGTGAAAAACAATTACTTTTAATTAGATTTTTGTGTTCTTGCATTAATCATTCACTCAGTTTGTGTCTGGCAGCATTTAAAAATAGTTTTAATGTACTTTTTATGATTATTTAGGTGCATGTAAATGAAAACGATTATCTGTTTTCCATTTAGTGAAAAATATGATTATTTTTAATTAGATTTTTGCTCTTTTACTTCTCGTATTAATCATTTAAATCGACTTGGCATCCCACGGCTGTTTGGGTGAAATGATGGCTCCTTTAAGCCGTTTCAGAGAAAATACATAAATATAGAGATATATATATATATATATATATATATATATATATATATATCAAATATTATCAAAAGGCTGAAAAATATCACGATGATTTTTATTAGCTTCATCATCCTGGCCTAGTTCGGCACACTCAGCGCGGTTAGAAAAGCCAAATGCGTCTTTGAGTAATTCATCTTCTTTAGATGAATCGCACTTCATTTACGGAACGGATAATGTATTCAAAGCACATGAATTTCTGTGCATATTCATAAGCGTATTACTTGAAACGATAACGGCATTAGATACAGATTAAGCCTGTGATCTGATAGTGTCGAAGTTAGCCGCTATTTTAAATACTTTTCAGCTCGCGGAGTCTCACAGAAGTGGGAAGTTTGAGGATCCGCATCACGTGTCAAACGCTCTATATATAGCATATACCCTGCAGGCGTTCAGTTTTAATTACACCGCACTGAAGTGTGTGCATATGCGTGCGCGCGCGCGTGTGCGCGTGACATTTCAAACTAAAGCTTTGATTTTATAATCCATATGATCCTTCGCCAGAACCGTGCGCGCCTCCTCATGTTAGCGGCTCACTTCTTATCGAACATACTGTGCCATCCGTGTGCAATTCCTTCTGTGACATCTAAACATGGAACCGACAGAAGGAAAACCCCCAGGTATCCCATCATCCACCTGTTCTGCGTCCCCGCACACAGTAAATACAATCGCGCGCACAACTTGAATGGCGCACGCATGAAAATAAGCGAGCGAAAGTCGATTTCACACGTTGTTGCATCGCACGATATGGCAAAACGCAATGCACAGCGTGAATGCGTGAGGCTGAGCAATGCATAAGCGTGGTTTGCGTCGCATTTTCAGGGCGGTGTGACGAGATTTCGGCGTGTTTTTAGTATCTTGGATACATACAGTCCAGCATCTTGAAAAAAAAATTGCATTAAACTCCTAATATTAACTAATCTGAGAAGGAGTTTAAAAATATCAGTAAAAACTATACAAATCTTGCATTAAAATAAAAGCAACTGTCAGATATCGAAAGGTTTGGTATGCCAGAATAAGTAAAAAAATATATATTTAATTTGCACACTGGACAAAATATGTGAGAAAGTGTTTATTTTAGTGCTGTCAAGAGATGAATACACTATTAATGCACTATGCATGCCAAATACAATTTATGTGAATATATAAATACACACGTATATTTATTAAATATTTACACGTATTTACATGTCTCTATTTATATTCGTATAATTTATATTATAAATATATTTAATATATAAACAGCATTTTGTGTATGCATTTATATATGCATAATAAATATACACAGCATCAATGCATAAACATGTATTATGTAAATTAATTTAATTTTGGATTTGATTCATCTGACAGCGTAGTTTATTTATTTATTTTATTTATAAGTTAGTTAAAAATGTTGCCTTGGCGACTAGCATACATAAAACGTGAACCGCCGCCAAACCATGAAGAAAAAGCCATCACACGGAGAGTGAAGAGAGAGCAAATGATCGTTAAACCGGACGACCTCTTCATTTCCACAAAGCCTAGCACTCACATGC
This sequence comes from Puntigrus tetrazona, assembly GCF_018831695.1. NCBI lineage: Eukaryota > Metazoa > Chordata > Actinopteri > Cypriniformes > Cyprinidae > Puntigrus > Puntigrus tetrazona. The sequence goes on along the minus strand of NW_025048446.1, from coordinate 700,880 downwards.
GCGCACTTGCAGTATGTTCGTTCTAAAGACACGCCAAGTACATTACAGAACACAAATCCGGTTCTCTCTGCAGGTTCAGACTCTCAGTTTGAACCTGACTGATTTAAATTGCATGTGGATTATTTAAATGGGAATGAGTAGCACTTCAAACATTGCCTTAAATAGTGAAATCCTGCCCTAGAGGAAGCAAACGAACGCACTCTCTCTCTCACACACACACATTTACACGTACACTAAGTGAAATAGACTATTCATTTTGGTCATAGTGTGATACTGACGGCACACAGGCAGCTCTGTTATCCCGCACAGGAAGTGTTGGGATTATACATCCTGCCAACAGCATTTGCATAATAGCTTGAGAGTTTTTAGGAAGATTTCTGGAATTGTGGCTCTTTTTGTCAGCGGTTTGGGTTGAGTTGGTTGAAAAGTGTGCTGTGGTTTCGGAACAGTTTTATAAAGATTGCCAGCTCTGACTCAGCAGAGTGTTCAAGAGAGGACAGAATATTATAGAACAGAGGAGTGTAGAATTGAAAAGGCCTGTAAAATGTAACAATGCACAGTTACGGGATAAAACAGAATAGAATTGTACTAACCATAAAATATACAATAAAACACAGTCATAAGACACAACAGAACCATATAGAATTGAACACAATGGAATGGAATTGAATAGAATAGAATTGTACTAACCATAAAATATACAATAAAACACAGTCATAAGACACAACAGAACCATGTAGAATTGAACACAAAGTGGAATGGAATAGAATAGAATAGAATAGAAGAATTGTACTAGCCATAAAATATACAATAAAACACAGTCATAAGACACAACAGAACCATGTAGAATTGAACACAGCGGAATGGAATAGAATAGAATAGAATAGAATTGTACTAGCCATAAAATATACAATAAAACACAGTCATAAGACACAACAGAACCATGTAGAATTGAACACAGCGGAATGGAATAGAATAGAATAGAATTGTACTAACCATAAAATATACAATAAAAAAACACAGTCATAAGACACAACAGAACCATATAGAATTGAACACAGCGGAATGGAATTGAATAGAATAGAATTGTACTAACCATAAAATATACAATAAAACACAGTCATAAGACACAACAGAACCATGTAGAATTGAACACAGCGGAATGGAATAGAATAGAATAGAATTGTACTAGCCATAAAATATACAATAAAACACAGTCATAAGACACAACAGAACCATGTAGAATTGAACACAATGGAATGGAATAGAATAGAATAGAATAGAATTGTACTAGCCATAAAATATACAATAAAACACAGTCATAAGACACAACAGAACCATGTAGAATTGAACACAGCGGAATGGAATGGAATAGAATAGAATTGTACTAACCATAAAATATACAATAAAACACAGTCATAAGACACAACAGAACCATATAGAATTGAACACAGCGGAATGGAATTGAATAGAATAGAATTGTACTAACCATAAAATATACAATAAAACACAGTCATAAGACACAACAGAACCATGTAGAATTGAACACAGCGGAATGGAATAGAATAGAATAGAATTGTACTAGCCATAAAATATACAATAAAACACAGTCATAAGACACAACAGAACCATGTAGAATTGAACACAATGGAATGGAATAGAATAGAATTGTACTAACCATAAAATATACAATAAAACACAGTCATAAGACACAACAGAACCATATAGAATTGAACACAGCGGAATGGAATTGAATAGAATAGAATTGTACTAACCATAAAATATACAATAAAACACAGTCATAAGACACAACAGAACCATATAGAATTGAACACAAGCGGAATGGAATTGAATAGAATAGAATTGTACTAACCATAAAATATACAATAAAACACAGTCATAAGACACAACAGAACCATGTAGAATTGAACACAGCGGAATGGAATAGAATAGAATAGAATTGTACTAGCCATAAAATATACAATAAAACACAGTCATAAGACACAACAGAACCATGTAGAATTGAACACAGCGGAATGGAATGGAATAGAATAGAATTGTGCTAACCATAAAATATACAATAAAACACAGTCATAAGACACAACAGAACCATATAGAATTGAAACACATGAATAGAATGGAATAGAATAGAATAGACAACAAAACCGTTATTGGATAGGGTAATAGGATAGAACAGAAATACAGTGAAATAGAATAGAACTATATAGTACTGAACAGAGCTACATAGAATCTAATGAGAAGAAACATAAACATAGAATGCATAAGAATGGATATAGAATAGAACAGAACCATATATAACCATATGGAATTGTAAACAGTGGAATAGAATAGAATAGAATAGAATAGAATAGAACCACAAAATTGTCCAAAAAACAGTCATCATACTTTGGAATAGAATTGAGTAAAATGTACAAAATTGAACAAAACAGATGGCAGGTTAACCCTAAAGATCAGCCCGTGGTTGTTCGTAGTTTTCTTTCATGCTCAGAATGGATCGAGAGCCTCATCTCTATTCTATTTCCAGGTTCATTCCTTTTGAAGTCAAAAATTAGCACAGCAGGTGTAACATCTCAGTGATGAATGTGAAAAATGACGATCAATGCACCGGTACGGATTACTCGACACTGTACTCTATGTCCCATAATGCACAGCTCCGGCACTCTCTGGCACCGCTTTGATGTCTTAAAGGCCTGGCAACGGAATAGAAGACACAAATAAAGGCGAGAGAGAGGATTGGAGGCTGTAATGTTGCAGCGGCGCTGCTCAAGAAGCAAAGCACGAGCAGTCGAGCACTGAAGGGCATTTCAGCGTAAACAAAGAACAGGCCACAAATCCACTTCATTTCAACCACGATATTCAGCAGCGTCACGCTTCGCTCCAAAGGCTTTTATAGTGACCGCGAAAGGGTTTCGCGCACAATGCCGATGTTCATTTTGTGCACAGAGCTCCAGACCGACGTAAAAACATGCTGTAGTTTGGAAACACAGCGAGCGAGTGGGTGTGTTGCGATTGAGGAGCGGCCAGTGGTTAGCACTGCCTCCTGGTGGAGCGCTCCGTAACTAAGCGCAGCTAGCGCCTGGCTCCTGCACAGAAACTCAGCTTTTGCTAATCATAAGCAAACAATTCAGAGGATATTAACACGACGCGAGTATTTGTCATGTTAATTATGATTTGTTCAGCGTTCTTGTTGTTTAATGTGATTTTCGTGATTCATATCTAGTTGTGCGTGCTTTGTTCGACTAGAGCACACAAACAAAACATCAATGATGAGCCTCGGCTACGAGGGGGCGTGCATTTTCTGTCACGGTTATGATACTGTATATCATTTTATTATCATTTTCGGATGGCAATGTATCGCATTAATTGAATTTAAATTGAATTTGAACTTTTAGTAATTAGAGAATTCTTTATCAAAGTTTTTTTTTTAAATATAATATAATCGTAAAAAATATAAAGCAACACAGGTTTTTTCAACATTGCTAATAATCATACATATTTACTGAGCAGCGTGTTAGCGTATTAGAAACAGATTTTTTGATCATGTGACAATGGAATAATGATGCTAAAAAATCCAGTTTTGCTTCGCAGGAATAGTTTAAAGTTTAAAATATATTCAGATAGAAAGGGGTTGTTATTAAAAATTAATAGAAGCATGTCAATATTACTGACTTGACTGACTTGAGAAATAAATGTAGGCTTATTCAGACTTTTTTATTTTTACTTTTAAATTGTGAGATTTAAACACAAAATGTCACAAAATGTCTCAAAAACAATTATATATATATATATATATATATATATATATATATATATATATATATATATATATAAAATATATATTATAATATAAATATAAATATAATATAATATAAATATATTTATATATACACACACACACACACACACACATATATATATATATATATATATATATATATATATATATATATATATAATTTAGTTTTTTTTACAATTTTGTGGTTACATTTTTTTAAAATAATGTTTTCCTTTTTTTCTGTTTTTTATTTCTTTTCACGCGCATGAGTCAAAAGATCTGATTATTCACAATAAATTAATTCACAAAAAGCTAATCTGCGCGCCGTGTTGTCTTGTGCATGCTGTATAAACAGCACAGCGGGGTCTAGTTGACACATTTCTATTGTTGCACGTTGAGGCTGCCCAACCGTTTAAACTACAGCTACACTTCGACTGAGCAGCAAAACAAGTGATTATCGTCATCCGTTTGGACATCTCATTTCTTCATACACCAAACGCTTCCCCCGGCACGTGTCAGCACGTCCCCGCAAACATACATAAACACGTGTGTCATCCTCCTTTTCTCCATGTGAGCGGCTGAAGGCTTTGCGTCTCTCACAGCGCCACTACACCAGTAATTGGCCCATGATGGAGCGCTGATTGCCTCGCAGTACCTGGGGAGTTCAGCACACATTAGCATTCAATAAAATCGCAGATGCATACACAAATACACACACACACACACACACACGCGTGCATGCATGACTCCAGTAAATGAGTTTATCACAGAGGCTTTCTGCTCGTCTTTGTCTCTCACAGCCGGACGGGAGTTTATTTGCAGCGTGAATTTGATCAGCAGAAATGTTGAATCAAATATATTCAGTGCAATAGTTTCTGTAGGGTTTGCTGAAACAGTTTTATGTTATTATTTCTTTGATTTACTATTTATTTATGGGCCACATTTTATGGAAGCTTGTTTCACAGTTCTGTTTGTAATTGTCGTTTGAACAACAGAATGAAAAATAAAAAAGGTAATTGTAATTTTTTTTTTTTTTTATCTGAAATAAATAATTTTACCTTAAAAAATGTATCTTAAAATTCATGCAATTCAATTTTGAGTTTTAAATCTCACAGTTCTGCATTAAAACCTTCTGAAAAAAAGATTTATAAAATAAACTTAAAAATAAAGGGTTTTTTTGTATATTAAATTTTTTTTTTTTGTATATTAAAATATCTAAATATCAATGTCTATAATATTGTCATAATATAATATAATATTGTCTATAATGTAAGAAAAATACAAAGCACGTAATGAAAATCCTAAATAGTTTATAATTTATGCATCTTTGCATTTATATCGTAATGTCACATGTAACATTATATTTTGACATTTGACATTTTGTATAAGTAGTTAATTAAACTGAACTAAAGCTGGATGGAAATTGATATTCAATTCAACAGTTTAATATTTTGGCATTTTATAGTTTACTGTAACGAAAAACGGTACTATACCATAATTTCACTCACACTTTATTTTGAGGTTACATTCTAATAAAGAACTACGCTAAGTTGCTTATTAGCATGCATATTTATTAGTATTAATTAAGCACATATTAATGTCTTGTTCTACACCCTTAATCCTGCCCGATACCTAAACTTATCTTACCTTACTTTACTAACTATTAACAAGCAGCAACTTAAGAATTCATTGAGGGAAAGGTTAATAGTTACTAGTTCAGTAAACGTATTAATGTACTAGATCCACATATATGTCCATTTGAAATGATTTGCTGTAATAATCAACAGTGTGCTACTGATATATTATGGTATGTTGTTGTACACTCCTCTACTAAATGATTACGATATTCACGTATAACCCTGGATCTGTAGTGCACTCCACGGTAATTCAGAGAGTGCTATGGAGTGTTTGAAACAAATGCGGATTCTGAGCATCTTGTGCAACATCTCGGCTAAACAAATCAAGCGTCATTAAGAATGCATGCTAATGGTTTATCCCATAGATCAGTGTGGTTTATATTGACGTATGTATAGATTGCACGCCCTGTCCGTGTCAAGATGTGGTCGGTTGGTGTGTGTAGTTACAGCCGTCTTCTAGAAAGCCAATTTGTATCAGTTCCACGAAAAAAAAAAAAAAAAAAAAATATATATATATATATATATATATATAAAATAAAAAAATTATAATAAGGAAAATAGAAGGAAAAATCTAGTCCTCACATCTAAAATGCACTTTTGATATTATCAATACACTTTGCTCCTGAAGCTTTTGCATTACAGTTTATTTTGAAAGCATTTGAAAACCTTCTGTTCATACCTTACATTTACAGTATGCACTATTTGTCCAGAATAAATCAGTTTTTGCTCTATGAGGTCACTTCAGGACTCCGATCCAGGAACATAACGTCCGTTTTGAACTCTTGTGCAGATGGCTGTTGCCATAGTGACATAATTACAGCAATTAGCTATGCTACAGTGCATTTGTGTTCGTTAATTCACTTTCGGATCGTACTTCGATCGAATTTATTCGCACACCTACAGACACACGTATAGCTTCTCTGACAGGGTCGAGATATATAGGCTAGCTACTTCTGTGAACGTGTTTGTAACGTGGGTTACACTTGATTTTGCAGCCTGCGTGTGTAATATGGCGTAACGTTTTCTCTGTCTCTCTCTCGTTTTGTTGGGTTAGCTGATGCAGCAGCAGGCAGCGATCATGGCGGCTTCTCACGGGGGTTATTTAGCTCCCAGCGTGGCGTTTCCAGCGACACAGATCCACCAGGTGGGGGCGCTCAACATGAACGGCCTGCCGCCCACCCCGATGACCCCCGTGTCAGGTGAGTCTGACCCTCCACCTCGTTTAGAGCCAGTCTGATCTCAGACGTTCCACCTTAAATTACTTACTGCGGTGTGGCATGAAACTGGATATTCAGTGCAACAGATGTAGGTTACTGCATCGTTTTATACTTAAATAAGTTGTTAATTTAAAAGTTCTGATCAGGAACATTTATAAACATCAATTACCTACGTTATTTAATATGAAATTACAAGAGGGTTAGAAGTGTTAACTAAAACTGAAAACACTGTTTTCATGCTCTGTTTTAAGGTGTCCTTGTTGCAGTGTAATTATGCGTTTATGTCATATCAATTAAAAACGTGTGCTTAAAATATGGTTAGGATTAGGGTTTGGTTAAGGGTTACTTAGATGTGATGATGCATAATTTATTGTTATTTTAATAGTACGCGCAATGCGCAACAAGGACGCCTTAAAAAAGTGTTACCAACATTGCTTGAAATGAAATAAAATATAAAAGCTTAAATTTATTTTAAGTAAAAAAGCTGTAAAAAAATTTTTAAATAAGTAAAATACTTTAACTTATTTTATTAAAGTTAGTTGTGAAGGCAACATTTGAAGTACTAAAATGAAATCAAAAATTAAATAACCTAAACAATAATAAACTAAATAAATGAAACAAATAAAAGATGATGTGAGTAAATAAAATAATGAATTAAAAATACTAAAACAAACAACAAAAACAACACACGTGTGTGTGTGTGTGTCTGTGTGTGTTTATGTAATGTTTTTGTAGTTTGAAGTCAATTATTTTATATATATATATATATATATATATATATATATATATATATATATATAGAGAGAGAGAGAGGCTTCCAATGAACGATATTTGTACATCATTAATGTTTACTTCATCATTTACTAATACACTTTTTAGATGAAAACTGCACATTAAACAATTAACAGTTTTGTGATTCTGTATTTCCGTTGCAATTATTTACTGACATTAATAAAGATGAATGAATTCCGTAAAAAACATGTTGCTGATTTTTAGTGCTTGTTAACCAATACATAAGAAAGCTTATTATTTCTTAAACAAAGTTAATACGTACATTCTTAATATATGTGTGTGTGTGTGTGTGCGTGTGTGTGTGCGTGCGTGCGTGTGTGTGTGTGCGTGCGTGTGTGTGTGTGTGTGCGTGTGTGTGTGTGTGCGTGTGTGTGTGTGCGCGCAGAGGTATAAGTCAGCTCTCCAAGACTGGTAGCCACTATATTTTTATGTTACGTTACAGTAGATTAGTTACTGGCAGTAAGTATCCCAGATTCGACTGTTTTGTTTTTTTCATCAAAGCGCATCTCATGCTGAATATCAGCTTTCACTCCCACCTCACCTGATCAGTGTCAGGGACTGAGATTCCTATCGATCGTGGGAACTGATGAGCTGGATGCTGAACCACATCTCACAGATGCGTTTCAGACAGAGACTGCGCAAACACACACAGCCGTGAGACGGGATACGGGATCGTCCGCAGGGTCCTGAAACCGAGAAGCTTTTAAAAATCCATGAACTGGTCAGGATCTCCACTGCAGGCGTGTTCAAAGTGCACCGTAAACGTCCAGAACAAACCATTTTGGTGTATATTTAGAAGGACCCTAGCTCGAGCTGACACGCGGCGTGTGCGGGACTAATAGTCCAGTTTTGATTTCATAGGCTCTTTAATTATGTAAAACATGCAGCTCCCAAAAAGGCACATGGATTTGATTCGATTGCGATCGGCTTGAGTCTCCTGTAATTGCGCTCCGTTTGAAATGCCAGGCCTTTGACTGACAAGCGTAATCATCTGGCGCTCGAGCGATCTGTGCCACACAGAACAGATGCTTTCATCTGTGTGTATGATGACCTTTAGCCCGGTGCTGTTCTGGGCTCAGCGTTTGCCTTTCATTTCCTAATCAAACTAATGGTGTGACCAGCAGGATGATGATCTGAGACCAGTGAGCTCTGATGCTGTGTGCAGATCTGTCCAGGAGTTATCCTCTGATAAACAGCACATTTCATTTGATTGATTTATTTGATATATATATATATATATATATATATATATGCAAACATATACATTAAGAGTCTTTGTAATATTTTACTAATATAATATATTAATATAATATATTACTATATATATATATATATATATATATATATATATATATATATATATATATTAATAAATATATATTGCATATTGCAATTTACATTTATATATTCAGGATTTTATATATATATATATATATATATATAAAATACAAAAAAAGCACAGATTTTTTTAAATATAGAGCAGTAGTACTGTATTACAATTATGTATTATGTTTGGCAGTTATGCTTATAATATTTATTAGATATAAAATTAATTATTAAATCATATTCAATAATTTATATAATATATTAAATATGAAATATATATTTTTTTATCTTGACAGCTGGATGGATGGATGAGTGGATGGTTGGACAGATGGATGTTCCGATCGAATAGAATTATTTTCTGTTTGGCCCTTCATATCGCAAATAAATAATATTATACTATTTTTTAAATTATATCATGTTAAAATATATAATAGATTTATTTGTATAATTCAGATTTAAAATAGTATAATGTGTGTATAACTAAAAACACATATACATGCAGTATATGCAGACTTTGTGTGTTTTTGACTTGCATACTGCACACTACTGAGGACTGCAGAAAAGAGACTGTGTTATAATACACTGCGTTTCTCCACATTGACCATGTAATATACTGAGTGAACATACAAACTCGTTTATGTACACAATAACACCATACAGTCCACCAGCATCCACTCTGTGTATTGATTAGATTTTTACTCTGACCGCCTATTGACCTTTGTTGCTGTGTGTGTGTGTGTGTGTTACAGATCCTTACAGAATATTCATTCACTTCCAGTGTGTGTGTGTGTGTGTGTGTGTGTGTGTGGTTAGGAGAAACGGAGAGCATCTTGGAGTCTGTGGAACAGACAGTAGTAGACATGGCAGCCTAATTTATCATGGCTCCATGGGACCCATCAAGAAAGCACAAAGCGCTGCAAAAGACACAAAAAGCTCTCCTGGGCCCATGCTGTCCCACACACACACACACACACACACACACACACACAGTGATTCCTGCTCTGTAAATATTTGGCTACATCTGTGCTGTGATACGACTTTTCTGCAACAGTAAATGCAAATCCACTCATTACCTGTTTAGCTAGCAGTCAAGAGCTGTACAGACACAATACCCAGAAGCGACTTCAAGTTTTGTCGGGCAAGATTTCACAGTTTCTGTTTTTTCCTTTAGTCTTGCGACTAAAGCAGACTTTCGACTGTCAGCATAAAATCCGGTCCTATTTGCAGCTTTTTCTGGCCAGGAGCAGCACATTTCTTTTCAGAATTTTCAGCCAGAATGACTTTGAAAATTAAGGCGCTCAATTATTGTATGCGAAAAGGTTTTTTAACAGGGATATTTCACCCGAAAATTATATCTGGCATCATTTATTCGCCCTCGGTGCTGTTCCAAACCTGCATTTTTACTGATACACAGAATATCTTTTTTACGTTAAACACAATAAGGAAAGTCATTTAGGTTTGCAAATAACATGAAGGTGGCATTATTGTTACTGTTAACTAAAACTAATAAAATAAATTATAAAAAAATTAAGTAAAAAAAACAAAACAAAAAAAATAATATAAATAACCTAATTAAATAAAAAACAATTCAACTTGCAACTCAGTAGAAAAAAGTAACACTTTAGATCACTTATTAACTAATGACTGAATAAATTTCTAAATAATTAATATTTAGTTGCTAAGTTTAGGCAATGGGTAGGATTAGGGATGTAGAACAAGATCATGCATTAATAAGGTATTAATATGCGCTTAATTGCTACTAATAAATGGCTAATATTCTAGTAATGTGCATGCTAATAAGCAACTACTTAATATTCCCTGAATTATGTTACACACAAAAAAAAACATTTTTAAAGTGTTAAAATAAGGCTGGCTGAATGAATGAATGATGTTTTGCAATTTTCTACAGATTTTTTTTCCTCTGTGATTTTCGGTTTATTTTGTTAGCATGCGCTGATTGTGTGTGTTCGAAGCATGAATTAGCTCACTGAAACGAGTCTGGGTTTAGCTCAGTGTTTCACAGAGAGTGTGAATTCAGGTGTTTGAGATCGGTGTTATTAACACTCTCTACTCTCGTTTCCTTCCTTTAGCGCTTTGCTTTTCCCAATCCTGCGGGAAAATCCGGTTAAACCCGGTTTAAGATATATAGATGTGTAGCAGCTATGCGGTCTCGACGAGTCTGCATTGAGTTCATCGATAACGGCACAAATGAAAATATTGAGAAATGTTATTACTGTATGTTTGATCTATTTTAATATATAGCAAAAATAACTTATTCAGTAACATCGCTCCAGTCGAATGTAATCAGAAATTATTTAAACATTTCTTACTATTATCAATGCTCTAATCAATCCGTGCTGCTTAATATTTTTGTGAAACAAGTGCATTTTCGGAAATCTTTGACTAATAAAAAGTTCAGTATTTATTTCAAACAGGACATTATGAATGTCTTCAGCTCAACCGAGATGGTCTATGAGTTACTCGGTAACTTAAACCAGTTTGAACTAGTAGAAACCATATAAGCTACAGAATCCATCTGCCATCTTAAGCTGGGTTTTCCCCCATTAACAAGAGTGTTACACAAGACCGGACAGCCCAGAAACACACCGCGTGTTTGGTTTGACTCTTTTCATTCGACTGTAGATCAGACATTAAAGAGCGCAGTCCTCAGAGAGACCAGCAGACACCCTTCAAAGTCGACAAAACACAGTGCGCACTACACAAAGACAGCAGGCAGGAGAGATGATGATATTTCTCTGGCTCTCTCAGGTGTTTGTATTTCTCCGCTATTTCATCATGAGCGCTGTTTATCCCATTTGAAACTTTTTTGCAGCCTAATCGGCTCCCATATTCCTTGCATGCGGAGCACAATGCGTAGCGTGTAGCTGTTTCTTTTTAACCGAATGATTCATTTTCCGGGGGAATTATTGTTTTTTTTTTTTTTTTCCCGTGTGTTGGATTGTGTTAGGGCTAACCGAGCTGTTTTTCTCTTCTACGATTTGATTGACAGTAAAGTTGAAGCGTGTTGATCTGTCCAACATTAGATACAGCCAGCAGCGCATCAGACATGTGCATAATCACGCTTCAGCATCCAGCCGTACACAGCTGCTGTACCACGCTCCTCGTAAACATGCACTTTTAGTGAGATTTTAATATATATATTTATTATATATATAATTCTGAGTTTATTCTGCTAACCAAGGTTGCATTTATTTGACCAAAACAAAATAAAACAGTAATATTTTGAAATATTATATTATTTTAAAATAACAGGTTTCAGTTGTAATATTTTGTAAAATGCAATTTATTCCTGTGCTCAAATCTGAATTTTCAGCATCAATATTCCGGTCGTCAAAGTAACATGATCCTTCAAAATCGCTCTAATATGCTTATCACCTGCTCAAAAACATTTCTGATTGCTATTAATGTTACAAACAGCTATGCTGCTTCGTATTTTTGTGAAAAGCGGCGATAGAATAATTAAGGGTTCTTGAAATAGAAAAATGTTTTTGAATTTTCTGAGCTGATTTGGGGTTGAAAACAAAAATATGTGATAGACTTTTGACTATTTTTTTGTATTTTGAATCAGAAACTCGCTTTTTCTTTCCGTTTCTGTTATTAAATGGTATAAAAATTAAGCAAGTTTATGTTTTAAAAAGACTGCACAAGAAGGAAAATCTGGTTTCGCTTGGTATTAAGTTAATTTTTCTAACCCTGATACATTTTAATCACAAACACCAAGTTTTGACCAGTTTTTTAGAAAACAAGGCTTAATATCTGAAATCATTTTACTTCTAAAATAACTGCATCTTGATTTAAGAATTAGACTAAGAAACTATACTAAGACTATACTAAGAAAAACAGTGCAAAATCTGAGATTAAAATATTTTATTGGCAGTTTAAAGCATTGTAAATATAACCAAATGTGTGTTTGGAGTTTAATCCACGGACATCTGCGGAGTTATCCGCAAGATCCGGGAGTGCACAGTTGTTCCATCACCTTAACGAAAGGAAAAAAATCAGCATCTATAACACCGATTCACTTCACAGGAAGTGGCTTAGTTTGTTTACAGGAAAGCATCGCATGTATTGCGAAGTGCAATTGACTTAGAATTCAGAACGTGTGGAAACCCCAGATCATGGCTGAATTTACCCCGCAGGCATAAACTGGTTACATCCACAGCGTGCCGAATCGATATCAGCTGTCAGCGCATTCTGACGTGGAATCAATCGGGATGTAGAATCGATGCGGAGAATTGAGTTGAAACAGCACAATATCATTAAAACGGCAGTAATTAAAAGTGATTCGGGCTTTGTGAAGTTCAGTGTGGACATGTCTGTCTCACCGCAGGCTTGAGCTCTCCGCCGGCTAATCTGGCCTCCTCCGCCGTGCCGAGCATCGTGACTCCCATTGTCAACGGATTCAGCGGAATTCCTCACCAAGCCAACGGTCATCCGGTAGAGGCGGTGTACACCAACGGCCTGCCGCCGTACTCCACCCAGAGCCCCACCGCAGCCGACACGCTCCAGCAGGCCTTCACGGGCGTCCAGCAATACACAGGTACCGCACACATCTCAGTTAGCGCCCCCATTATGGATTTTTTCCGAAAATGAGCTTTCGTGTAGCGAAAGGGAATGAAAAAAGAAAGGTTTTCAGTCTGAAAGTGCACCGTGTGTAAAGTTATTGTCTCTCGAAAGAAAGAGTGGACTCTGAATCATTGAAACGAGTCATTTTTAAATGCTTCTGGAGCGTCAAAAATAGCCGTTTTGCTGGTAATGGCTGTACACAAAGCAGAGCGGCGCACTGCTTTAAATGAAATTGACCAGTCAGGCAAAGGAGGAGGTTCAAAAATCAATCGTGGCGAATCATCTGCGTATTATAATAAAATGAAAGTGTTTTTGACCTTATGCGTGCCGTTCTTAGAGACTGCCAAACCAAACCTTTCATAACCCATAGGGGCGTTTTTGAGTCTCAGTAGGGTAGAGCTGTGAAATCATTTTGAATTGGAGCACAGTTTTGAGAACTCTAGACAACTCTAGTCTTCTTCTAGACAATGCTAAGATTAAATAGAGAAAAATAATAGCTTTACACTTTATTTTGATGGTGCACGTTAGACATTCTGCTACTTAGTTGCTACGTTAACTAATTCTCATTCATTTGCAACTTCATGTTTACTAACTCTCAGAGTAGACTGCTAGGGGTTAGTAGAATAAGTTGACATATACTTGTTTCCGATTTGAAGACATTAAGCAGACAGTTTCTAATGACTGCTAGTCGATATAAAGTTACTTACTGTTAGTAGACTGTTTAAAGCGGACTGTCGAAATAAAGTCTTACCCTAAATTTCTCTTTTGCTTGATTCTCAGATGTTTAATATCTGAAATGCCTCAGTGGTGTCCCCTAGACGACAATGAGATTAAATGGAGAACAAATTAGCTTAAAGGGTTAGCTCACCCCTGAGTTTTTACTCACCCTTGAGGCATCCTCGGTGTATATGACTTTCTTCTTTCAGACGAATCTTTTCCTTGCTACTCCAAGCTTTATCATTGCAGTCAGCAGTGTTCCTGTTGAACAGTCCACAGGACGTCAAATAAAGCGCATGCATCTATAATAAAACGTGCCCCGATCAGCTCTGGGGTGTGAATAAAGGCATCATCCATGTGTGTTTTGTAAGAAAAACATCCATATTTCAAATATATTAAACACATTTTCTCAAGAGTAACATCTGAGCGAAACTCTCATTTGTTCTCAATTTAATCTCGCTGTTTAGGAGAAACAACTGAGGTGTTCCAGATTTAATGTCTTTGCCAAAAAAAAGCACGGTTTCAGACATTGTTGAGAGCTGAAACTAGACTAGAAGAGGTATGCGTGGAATTATCGGGAGAATTTTTTTGCCATTTTCCATTCAATCAAATCTTTGTCTGGGAGAAACAATTGACATATTTGAGATTTCAGAAATGTTGTTTACTATATATTTTTGAAAAATGAGCACAGCTTAGGCCATTGTTGTCCCCTGAAACTAGAGGAGATGTGTTCTTTCAAAACAGAAACATCCGAGAAGCAGGAGGCCCCGAGTAAAATTCATATATTTATTTCCGTTTAATTTCAGCGTTGTCTAGAAGAATCCAGCGATATCGCATTTGCCTCTTTCTCATTTGAGATTTTCATTGCATGCTGTCAATGTTTTCGAAAATAACTTTCCTCACGGAGTGTTACTGCTGCTAGGTGACTTTGCTGTGATTGAAACCTCAGGTTGTATTTGAATTTTCTGGATATTACAGCTATCATACGGATGCCTAGAGATCTGTCATTTTAAATCAGTTTGATATATGATGAACGTGCTTTCAGATTTCATTGCACTGTGATCCTGTCATATTTCATTAGCATATAAAGGTCAACCTTCGTCTTGTCCTTATTCTTGCCTCATCTGTATCTCTCTCTCTCTCTCTCTCTCTCTCTCTCTCATGTATGATTATGCATATATCTGCAGCCATATATCCTGCCACAACACTGACCCCTATAGGTCAGACACTGCCACAGCCTGCTCAAATCATCCAGCAACAGCAGCAGCAGCAGCGGGAAGGTGAGTGACACAAATCACAGCTTTCATATCTCTCACCAATCACTGTCTTTCAGAGTCTCTGGTGGACGGGCATCCCCACAGCCCGCCCGTGCTGTTACCAGCCAATGAAATTCAGATTAGATAGTCCTGTTTCAAGGTATCAAAGGCTCGACTGCTTCCCTGTGAAGATTGCACTAGCTAATCTTCAGTTTCAATTACATCACCGTCGGATGTTTCCTGATTGGCCCGCTGCATTTTAACTTAAAAAAAAATTAAATAAGGAAAATAATAGTATTAAGTGGTGTACAAAATGCAAAATGAAAGACTAGAGCGCTTCAGATGACCCTCCGTCAGTGCTACTGCTAATATTATTATTTGTACTATGTAAATGAAACCTAGTTTTTATTTATATATTTTACGGAAGCCAGTTTCTGCCTGTGCAAATGCTAAATAAGACTTTTTACCTCAATCTTTTTACAATTCATCAAAAAAGTTTGCAAGATAAAAACTGGATAAAAAGTTCTAATTGTGAAGGTCGCAATTGGCTTTGGTGAGTTCTCAGACTTCTCTAGAAATAATTCTGAATTCGTGTCACAATTCAATTTTTTTCCCCCTCATAATTATGATTATTTTAGCTTTTTCCACTTTTTTCTTTCTTTTTTTTATTTCATGTTGCAGAACAAGCTTCTATAACAATTGACTGTTGCACTAAATAAATAATAAATCTCGGGAGTTCCGTCATGTTCCATGATTTTCGTAAAGTCTAAAAATACACGTTCACGCGTGCCGCGGCTTACTGAATATGTGCGTGTCTGTTTCAGGTCCCGAGGGCTGCAACTTGTTCATCTATCACCTGCCGCAGGAGTTTGGTGATAACGAGCTAATGCAGATGTTTCTTCCGTTTGGATCTGTCATCTCGTCAAAGGTGTTCATGGACCGAGCCACCAATCAGAGCAAATGTTTCGGTCAGACACGCCTCCCTGCTGTCAAACACATCCTATATCTACTATACACTTGCATGTCTGCATCAGTTATTTTATATATATATTTGTATATATGTATACACACACACTAACTATTGTTTAAAAGTTCGTGGTCAAAGATGCATCCAACTGATCCAAAGACTAAAGAAAATACTTTTATTTTAAATAAATGCTTATTGAGCAGCAAATCAGCATATTAAAATGATTTCTGAAGCATCCTGCGACTCTGAAGAGTAATAAGAATATGAGTAATGATGCTGAAAATTCAGCTTTGATCACAGCAATAAGTTACATTTTACAATACATTGATATAGAAAACAGTTATATTAATATTTCATAGTGTTACCGTGAAAAGAAGACATCTTACTTGACCTAAACTTTTGAACAGTACTAATTTATATCTAGTACATCTAAATCTAGATACATACTGTATATATATATATATATATATATATATATATATATATATATATATATATATGTATATATACAGCACTATAATTGTTTGTATTTGTGTGTGTGTGTGTGACAGCGACACAAATCTGTCAATATAAAAATATATAGTTCACTATATTATAGTTTAGTTGGCACTCAGAGTCCTGACTACTAAAAAATAAGAAATATAAGGATACGGCTTCCTTATAAACATCTAATGTTGCGCTATCATTCTAATATTGTCACTTAAATCATGCGTTAGGTTTCAGCTCCCAGAACATTACCAGCCAATTGGCAATTAACCCATTTTATTTGCACGCCAAAGCCAATCTTAACATGCGTTTAGCGTTTGCCAAATGTTAATTTTGGACCCAGGGTGCCATGCCGCCCGTGATGTGCCACAGCCCAGATGCGCGCGCGCGTGTGTGTGTGTGTGTGTGAGACTGTAGTGAGTTTAATGAAGGTTTATTGGTCTCCTCACTCACCCCAGAAGCCTTGGCTGTCTGGAATTACACATATTTGTATTCATTCCCCTCACACTACACCATCCCTGTGCAGAAATCTCTCCTTTCGCTCCCATTAGTTTTAATTCGATTCAGTCCTCTCAGTCTGTTTGTTTCCTTGAGGATTTGTTGTCCATTTCCTTCCGCATGAATTAAAAATGAGTCAACTTGGACGTTTGTGGCCGCTGCGCTGCAGGGATTGTAAGATGCCGGGTTTCTTCTCTCGTCTGCAGGCTTTGTGAGCTTCGATAACCCCGCCAGCGCTCAGGCTGCCATCCAGGCCATGAACGGCTTCCAGATCGGCATGAAACGCTTGAAAGTGCAGCTGAAACGGCCAAGGATGCCAGCCGTCCGCACTGACCACAGCCAGGGATGCATACGTGCACTCTCAGCCATTAGGAGAGGTAGGCGCGCATCAGAAAGTCAATATTTGAATCAAGCCGGAGCTGTCCATCATAATGTACCGCAGCCTTATGTAAAGTGTTCGGCTGTCTTGACTCACTCAGGATGCCTGATTTAATTGAGATCTGTGTGGAATATATCATCCCTGTATTGATGATCTACATAGACTGTAACACAAATCACACCGTAATATGTTAGGCTTTGCAAGACGGCGTTGATAGTGGTTATTTTGTGGTTTTTACTCTAATAACTAAGCCCGGTTTCAGTTGCTTTTGTTCATTCGTGAACTTTTTAATGTTCTGCTTGGAGATCATTTTGAAAGCATGGCGTTGAGGTTAGGTACAATTTGCAATTTTGTAATAATATTAGTTTATTTACTGCAATTATCCCCAATTTCCCCATTTCAAACCGCATATTCTTTATCAACACAATATTGTATGCCAGGTATAAGCTTTTATAATCTATAAATGTAACATAATTGATGTTATATAACAACAATCATTTTATTTTATTTTTATTAAAAGAAGTTAAATAATAATAATAATTATTATTATTATTATTATAAATTACATATTTTAAATTATTGTCTGATTATTCGTGTTTTTGACAACAATATATTTATATTTTCATTAAAAAATAATATTATTGTGAAAAATTATTTAAATAAGTATATTTATATGAAATAATTAATAATAAAATTATAACAATCATAATAATAATAATAATAAGCGTACACTTTAGTAATTTAGTCACTGCTAATTATTGTAATTATTAACAATTGTATATTTTAAATAAAATACAATGGAACAAAAATGAATTATATAAAATACATTTTGTTAATAATAGTATACATTAATAATAATTATTAGTAATTAATAATTGTATTTTTGAATAAAAATATAATTATTATTATTATATTTGTAACATAATATATACAATATAATACATATTGTTACATAATATTTTAGTATATGATTTTACAAGTATTTTGGTAAAAACAATAATACTTTATATTTTAATAAAAATAAAAACATTACAAAATAGCATTTAAAATGTTAACATTTAGATTTATTATTATTATTTTATAGTATATGGTTGTTGTTGTTGTTGTTAATAATAAACTTTTTATATACTTTAGCAATTATTAGTAATTAGAAATGATGGTTATTATTAATAATTATTAGTCAAATGTAAAATAATTGATTTATTATTATTATTATTATTATTATTTGTCTAGTGGATGGTGTTGTTAATAATAACAATAATTATTATTATTAGTCATCTGAATTGATGTTATGTTTAAATTTTACTTAAAAAAAGTAAATTAATTAATTTGTTATTATTATAATATCAGCCAATTTATCCATTACAACGGGCCGCATCGAGACATAATAAACAGTTATTATCATCATCCAAATGTCTGCATCGCGCACGTCCCATGTTTGGAGCGCCCAAAGAAGTCATCTCCTTAAAAGCTGCAAAGTTCTCCGCTAAACTCTCCCGGCAAACAGTCAAATGTTTTCTTAAAGCGGCGGAGCAGATGATGCAATCCACGGCACACCTGTATCATGTCATCTCTCCGGATGCTTCTATCACGTTTAATGCGATGTCAAGAGCGCAGGCCCGAGCTTGAGCTTCACACGGCTCCGGCTGTGCCTGATGGCTCCGGGTTTGACACGCAGGTATCAAGCTGTCAGCGTAGCTGAGCTGTTTTCCTCCTCTGCTGCCGCTGTCTGTCTCCCGAGTCAAACTCTGACATTTCTCTCTCTTCTCTCTCTCTCTCTCTCTCTCTCTCTCAGGTTTTGAACAGTTGTAGTCTTGACGTTTTGACGGATGGAAACTTTTCTTGAAAAACTAACACGGGACAAAAAAAAGACTAAACAAAAAAAAAAAAAAACACACACACACGCACGCACGCACACACACACACACACACAACAAAAAAAACACACGAAGAAGCAAACAAAGCGGAGAAACAAGCGCATAAGGGAGTTCCCGTGAAGCATATCGCATTTAACGAAAGCGCGTGTCTGGACGGCGATGAAAGGCGGGGGGGACGACAGCGACGAAGACAAAACGAACCGACGACTTTTTTCTCTTTTGGAAAACGCTACACACCGAACACTTTGGAAGAACCGTGCATGGCCGCTAGAGTTGGCTAAAAAAAAAAAACAAGGCAAAAGGCGGATCCATGCACATATCAAAAGACGGCCGTAGCTTTCAATCGCGTGGAACAATGAGGGTTTAACGATAAAAATGTGTATATGCCACTGACGCAGTATAACGAACTCTCTTTCTCTCACCCGTAGGGACCAGAGGACCAAATCTTTTTCATCTCTGTCGGTAACGTAACCGTGTACAATATTACCACCGAACGATTATCTTACGCTACATACATGCTACTTCATATAATATGCCAATTAAGAGTTAGACACAATTAATTCAGGGTGTATAGTGTAGGTTTACGGGGACTCGGGGTGTGTTTTATTGAAAAAAAAACCTTTGGCGAAAAACTAGTTTCCAGGTTATGGGCGCAAAAGGATGTCGATAGATTTATCTTTAGTGGGGTATTTTAGGCTCTTGTTATAGACTATGAAGTGTGTTGATATTGATTTGGGCACGTTCTGAATCGCCGCTCATCGCCACGTCTCGTTTCAGAAAGCTGCCGGGTGGAGAACAGGGCATTCGATTCATCGCGGTATCGTTTAATCCATGCATCACGCTGTAAACAAACGGCCACAGCCAGCGCACATGCGGATATTTTTGCCAAAACAGCTCTCGTTTTTGAGCTGCACAGATTCACAGGGAAACGTGCACCACCCAAACTCCCAGTGGCTGTTTTTAACGTTGAGGATCGAGGATTTCATAAAGTCTGCATCAAAATTTTCTGTGCTTTATTGAACTATCTTTTTTTTTATTATTTTGTAGATTTTTTTTTTTTTTACCGAGGGCACTGCGATTATGTCGACGCTACTCTCAATATATTTATTTTATTTTATCTTTTCATAAAATAGCAAACGATCTGTTTTGTATTTAATGTCATTCGAATTAACCTCAATAAATATTAACACACTGACAAATTATTTTATTTTAGTTTTTTCTTTGGCTTTATTTTTTTTTGTATTAGTCAGATTACTAAGAAAATTGCAAGATTTTTTTTAATTATCTTAATTAATATTAAGATAATATTAATATCTCAATCTATTGTTTTTTTTTTAAATCTTTTTATTGCTTATTTATTTTTAAATACATTTCGATCAACTCTATTTATTTTTATTCTATTTTATTAGTTTAGTTTTATTAAATTTTGACTTTGTCAGATTACCAAGTACCAAGCTACATCTCTTATTATCGTTTCATGTATTTATTTATTTAACAACAAATACGTTTTACATTATCATAATTTTTTCTACTGTCAGTTCGTGCGTTTTTTTATCACATCGTATTTTGTCAGTTAGCTTGCCTACTGCTAATGCGCACGTTTAAGTATTTAATGCTGTTTAAGACGATATCTAACTGCATTGTAGCTTCAGCTGCTTCTGTACGGCGTCTGACGAATCTTTACCGAATCCTCCCGAACGAGGTTAAAACCAGCCACGGAAAGTCGTTTTGCAGGTTTCCATTGCGAGAGCGGGGCTGTTTTGAGCTAGAATTCAGGAAAACCTTTCGTTTAGAAGCAGCCTAAAACGTGCCATAGTAAAAGCTTTGAATTCGTTTCAGTGGCTTACACTAATATGCTGTTTGCCGGAAGGGCCTTCTAGAACATTCACATTAGACGAATCAAACCGTAAAACGCAGCACACAGTCTCTGAACATTTCAATGGCCTTGAGAGACGCTTTTGAAGACGGTAGTTCTCCTCTATTCATGCTTTATTCAGGTATTTCATGTGTGATTACACTTAAACGAACTTCGTAATTGCTCATAGTTACACTGTATTGTGCATGCCTATGTAAACGTAGTACTTATGTAGAGCCGGGCCACGGTTACGGGCCTAAACGACCGAGAAGAAGGACAGGAGTGGTGTGATGTATGAAAAATAGTGTGAAAAACGTACAGAAACAGACCGGCGAGGCCGCATCACTACCGCGAAACACGATAACGTATTTATTTTAAAGCCGAATGCTTTCCGGATATGCCTTTCCGGTGTCATTCACCGGCTCGGCGGCGCACACGGATGCAAAAGCGCGAATGCATTCGCGTTCGCTTAGAAGTACGCCGCGTGGCGGAAGTTAAAAGATGTCATTTCCGCCGACTTTTCGGACCAAAGCCGTTACGCTGGGAGCGGGATTTTTCCCGCGCACAGCCTGCCGCGATCCGCGCCCGACCGCTTGCGTCCTCCGATCCCGACAAAGAGACGCTTCCTCCGCGCCGGCGTCCCGGTAACATTCGGTCGAGGACATGAGAAGCGCTGCGTCTCGTCCAGGAGTGCGCTTTCTTCAAGCCGATACGGCTGGACGGCGCCGAAAAGCGGTCAGTCTCTCGCTTGATATTCGGGGGACAAAGTGGACCTTGAGTGCTTTACGGGTCAAACGAAGTGCGCGATTTAATATTAAGGCGGAAATTTGCTCTGATGGGCGGATCGCTGGTGGACGCGAACGATGAGGCGAAACAAAACACGAATAAGTTATGACGGGTCTCGCTTTAGAAACGGGCGCACACCTATTCAACAGGTCCAGTAACTGTAAATAAATTAAGATTTTATGCTGTACATGTATATGATACAATAAATACATTTTTGCGAAATTAATGAATTTAAATACGTTTTTTATGTGTCATATATATGTATAGCATAAATAAATACATTTATTATTGTAAACGATTATTTCGCACACACACACACAGTGATATATTAAGCACATTTTCCAAATTCTCATTACCGTAATGCAAAATCCATTATTACGTGTCATCATTACACTATTGCAGTTGTGTCTGCTATTTGCTTTATTGTAGTAATAATAAATACAGTAATATTTTTAAATTAATAACAAATTCTGTCTTACCTTCAGTTTTGTTATATAATGAGCATAAGATTTTATTTTGTTGTGTTAATGAGAATTTGGTACAAAATGTCCTTAATTGTCTTTAAAAAAACTCAATTGTAATGGTCTTAAATGGACTATTTTAAGTATAAATGCATACAATTTTAAAAATGCATTATTTTTCATCCCTAATACCGAATTGATCATACAAACTATTTGGAGTCCAGCAGGGTCACACACACACACACACACACACAGCGACATATTAAGCGCATTTTTCAAATTCTCATTACCGTAATGCAAAATCCATTATTACGTGTCATCATTATCATTATTGCAGTTTTGTCTGCTATTTGCTTTATTTTAGTAATAATAAATACAGTACTTACCTTCAGTTTTGTTATATAATGAGCATGAGATTTTTTTTTCGTTGTGTTAATGAGAATTCGGTACAAAATGTCCTTAATTGTCTTAAAAATGTAAAATTGTAAAATGCAATTGTTAAAATGGACTATATTAAGTATAAATGCATACAATTGAAAAAAAAACCATTTCATCCCTAATACCGAATTGATCATAAAAACTATTTGGAGTCCAGCAGGGTCCTCAAAAAACACACACACACACACACACACACACACACACACACACACTAATAATTGCATAAACATTCCAGTTCCTGTCGCTCAAGCGGGACGTCTGCCATCTGTCTGTCTGAACTCAAATTAGTGATCAGGGAGGGAGCAGCTTTTCAATTAAACTCAGATCAGACGATCACCGCGGAAGGTCACTATATAATCAACATTCAAGGGCACAATTCCGTTCACATCTTCCATTCATTCTGCTTTTAAATACTGTAAAACAGAACTGCTAAGCGGTGAGATCTTTCTAAACCGGGACCCGGCGAGATCATGGATGTGTTCGGAAAAGCACACTAACATACCCCTCATGCTATTTTTGCAGTATGCATCCCGTTCTTTTCTCTAGCACATTTGTTAAATACACTGCAAGCAAAGCAATACCCTGGCAAACACGTAGTAATGAATTCAAATATTACAGTATTATACACTGTAAAAATGCTTTTTTGGAATTGTAAATAACAAATAGGGTTATTGTTAACTATTTTACGATTTTATTGAAGCATGCTTTAAAAAAATGTAATTTAATGTATTACTTGCCATGTGTTTTTGTTTCTTTGGTGTAGAAAACTTAAACTAAAACCATAAATTATTTCTGTTACTTTAAAAAAAAACCTAAATATTTACTGAATTAAAATAAAATGCACAAAATGCTGTCAAATAATTAATCATGATTAATCGCATCCAAAATCAAAGTTTTTGTTTATGTAATATACTTGTGTGTGTGTTCTGTGTACATTTATTATGTATATTTATAAGTACGCACACATAAAGTATATATTTTGAAAATATATGTATTTAGAGTAATACAATCGATATAAATAAATATATGTCAAATATAAATATAACCTATTTTTCTGAATTGTATACATGCATGTGTGTGTATTTATATGTGCATAAATATACACAGCACACAAGCATAAACAAAAACGTTTATTTTAGATGGGATTAATTGTTTGATAGACCAAGCAAAAAAAAAAAAAAAATAAATATATATATATATATTATATATATATATATATATATATATATATATATATATATATATATATATATATATATTATATATATATATATATATATATATATATATATATATATATATATATATATATATATATACAATTACACAAAAACAACACTGATTCACACATAATTTTTATAATGATATATATTACTAGCCTATTTTTACAAATGCGCTGGTAAAAATAAATGATACTTCACTGCAAAAATGAGAAAGAAACAGCAAGTAATACATCACGCGTTTTATTTACAATTCCGAAAGATCATTTTTACAGTGTGTTTGAAACTTACTATTGCATATACTGAATCGCAGGCTGACGTTTCACGGAAAAAGCGGTGTGTGTGTTTGCAGCGTGCATTAAACAGCGTACACTACAGTATTCCGTTCCCTGATCCGTGCAGATGTTTCGAAACCTGTGGCTCGTACTAACATACATGCTGTACAAACATGAATTCTCATGCTCTACTTCAATTTTTATTCTATTTATTGCCAAAAAAAGAGAAAACTAGTTCTTCTTTCATAGCTTGCCCTGCCTATAGTTCTTTAAATCACTCTTTGTGCATGCTAATTGCTAGAGACGTAGAGAGACATTTTTGTAGTAAAAGTCATAGAAAACATAAAATGCACCATTTTTTGCTTTCGGTTTTCAACCAGTACCTCCTCGGGTAACGGTCAAAGCTTCAAGGCGACTAGCGGGGGTCACGCTAGTTGTAGTTTTTAAGCGTGCTATCATGCAGTAAGGATATCATGGAGACATAGCGCGCGTTTGGACTCGCTGGACACGCTCTTCAGGGTTCGGGCTACTTTGGGAGTATGTTTTACAAACTGTGTTTTTATTCATACGATGTTACTACCTGAACTAAGCCATGTCCTCTTCCTTCATGCTCCCCATATACTGCCATAGTCCTCTGCTAGAGCCGACGCTGCATACGGTATCCGAACATACAAACCTCAAGCTTTCCATCCACGTTTGCTTTTCCTTTCCGCGTCTCTTTGACGGAATGATTTGTTCCAGCCAATACTCCGAATGTTTTTGTACAGAAGAAAATGGTTATAGAGCAATCTACTGGTGTGATGTTCCAGAGGCGACGATTTAATGCGAAGGGACGGTACTCACGCGAAATCTGTATTTGCTGGGGACGTTGATAGCACAGAACGCTTCTTTCAGGTACAATGGGAGTCGCGCGTAAAGCTACCCGCCGCTTTTTGTTTTCTGTCGCGGACGGTCCGGGGTCGGCTCGACGAGACCTGGACGCAACCGGCGGCAGAAAACAGCTCGGGTCGGCTCCGCTATGGATGATTGTGTTATATCTTAGGGTTTCTTAGCACAATATACAAACAGATGTAAGCTAAATAATGAATCTATGTTTAAATGCTATGGAGGGAAGTGTGGACACGAGCAGATGTTCCTGTAACGTCTGTACGATGAGTTTTTAGGGGAGCAAACCTTCCTTTTCGTTTCTTTTCTGAACAACAACGAACCAGTTTTGTCCCATTATCTTCCCTCTTGAACTTGCTGCTTTGACAATTAAATGTGTAAAAGGATTAATTACGGTGATCTATTTATTGTTTGGCTCATTAATTTATTTGATTATTTTTATTATTAGAACTTAATCATTTGCATCGGTTTATTTATATATTTATGTACGAACTTTAAGTTTATCATTTCTGACATAATATGTATAAATGATGCTTATTGGGGCTTTTTCTGTCTTTCTTCTTTTTTCAATTTTACAATAAAAATGATAAATGCTTACCAGCGCTCTCGGATCATTGCGTCGATGCAGCGGCATTTGAAATTTTTAAATATGTATTTATTTATCTCAGCGTTTGAGATGAAAACTTTTTTTAAACAAATAAAATGAGCAATGCAATTATCTTGTTTCTTTGGTGTAGTAAACTAAAACTAAAACCATAAATCATTTCTGTTACTTTAAAAAAAATAAATAAATTTACTGAATTAAAATGTACAATAAAAGACACAAAAAACACAAGAAAATTTGTGCTGTCAAAAAAATTATCATGATTAATCGCATCCAAAATAAAAGTTTTTGTTTGCGTAATATATGTGTGTGTGTGTTCTGTGTACATTTATTATGTATTTTGAAATATATATATATATTATATATATAAATATATATATTTAGAGTAATATAATTGATATAAATAAATATATATAAAAATAAAAATAATTTTTTTTTCTTAAATGTATGCATAAATATACACAGTACACAAGCATAAACAAAAGCTTTTATTTTAGATGCGATTAATTAATAGACCAAGCAAAAAAAAAAAATTAAAAAACAAACAAATATATATATATATATCATTACACAAAAACAACACTGATTCACACATAATTTTTATAATTATTATATTACTAGCCTATTTTTACAAATGCGTTGGTAAAAATAAATGATACTTCACTGAAACAAAGAAACAGCAAGTAATACATCACGCGTTTTATTTACAATTCGAAAGATCATTTTTACAGTGTGTTTAATAATACAATTCTCTTTTTAAACTATTTTTTTTCACAATTTTCATGCACACAATAATCCACGTTAAATTTTAATAGGTTTTTTTTTTTTTTAAATTAAGTTAACCGTGATATTAAAATAAAATAAATAAATATGTTTTAAATTAAGCTTTAAACATTTCTAATGTTTTTTAGTTTTAGTTGACCTGAAACTGCAAAGGAAACAAGTAAAATAGACTATATTTGTTCAGTTTTTATTAAAGGCAAAATCACAAGTTAAAATATAATTTAAAATATTAATAAAAAAAGTATATAACTATATTAAAAATATATATATATATATATATATATATATATATATATATATATATATATATATATTTTTTTTTTTTTTTAATAGTAGAATTATGTTTGAATTTTTAGAATGTAACAGTTTAAATAGTTTTTTAGAATGTATCAGTTTAAATGGTTATGTTTCATTGCATATTCATAATTAATTTTCCACCTTCATTGTGTTCCAAACAGCTTGGACATACAAAAGATCTTTTTTCAAGAAAGTCCTACAGGCTTTAAACACAACGCAAGCTATCCTAGGCTTTTTTTGGGTTCAACCAAAAGAGAATAAATGAGAGATGTCAACTGCAAGGACAAAGTTACATCAACACTTTTAGTCAATGAAATAAAGTTTTCCCCTTTCCTTTGAATGTAGCAGATATCAAAAGACAGTGACTCAGTGGCTTCTTCAATAAATTTCCAATTATAATGAAGGGACTGATGTGGCGGATGACTGAAGGCATCAGTTCATCTTTATTACCGTCGGTTAATGAGAATCAATCTCACTCTCGTCTCATTTGAACTCTCTCAGGGTCACAGATTATGAATTAGGATTCTCGTAATGAACTGTCTTAATGTGACCGTCTGTGAGACGATCGCGAGCTTTTTTTTTTAGCAGAAGGTGAAAGTCTTGCCGCGAGTTAAAAGTTTGAGGGCAGCGGGCTGTGAGCGATATGAGACGAAATACGACGGGAGAGCGATAAACGGACAGATTGATTGCGTTGAAGCGTGAAGGACAAGCGCGGCGTCTGCCTCGTCCTTATAAATCCCGTCTCTGGAGTAAAACGCATCTGAGGTTCAAAGACGAACTCCGCCGGATCGCTCTTTATTCAAGGTAAACCGGCGCTTAAAAGCACAGCGTTGCTTCACAGGTGTTTGTCGCCAAACTCGACGCACGCTTCCGTTTCGAGGAGAAACGCTTCTTACCTACTGAGTTTAAAAGTTGGCTTTATTAAGAGAGCGTCACGAGTTTAGTCTGTTGAACTAGCCTACATGATTAGCACGGGTGCGTCGCGGCTAGCTAGCATGCGCGGTAAACGCTAAACATGGCCGCCTCGTTTTAATCCGTATGCTGGTTTCAAAGTTAAACCGTCTTTCCCATTTAGCCTGTTCATCTAAACGTTAGCGTAGCTGTTATTGAGAAAATGTTAGCTTATCGCTTATTCGTAGTTTCTTCGACGGTGTCGTTGAAATGTGGTTCAAATCGAGAGACGCATTGGCTTTACTAAAAGATTGCGTGTCTAGTAATTGTAAAATGTGTTTTTTTACTGCAGTGCTGTACAAAGCAAGTCACCGTTGAAGAAATACACCAATGTTTGGGAACTGTAATGCTCCCTGTGCCGGTCATTTCTGGTTAAAACCACTAAATCATAATTGGATTTGGCCCAAAACACACTACAGGTAATCGTTTTAACGCCTGCATCTGTGGAGGAAACCATTCAAACCTCTCAGCAGGTACACTTCTTGTTTTTAATGCGCAAACACTGTAATGCGGACGAGCATTTAATGTGATATTTCATTGATTTTTTATTTTTAGGCGAGTACGTCGGTTTGCATCAGCGACGCGAATGATAAACGCTTCATCTTAAACCCACACGGCGAATTTAACCCCCTTTATGTTTATTAATCGCGCATCTGTTAAGGCCGGAGTCACAGCTATTCCATAGTAATATAAAATGTGCTTTGCTTCGTGTATTTTTTTATGCATTATTAAACAAAACTGCAATCATACATCGCTTTTAGTTGAAGATCGCACAGATACATCTATATTCATAAACTGTGATTTATTCAAGGTGAAGGAAGCAATGCACCTAACGTTTTAATTTTTTATTATTTTTTTAAATGCAGTTTTCTTGGCATTTGCTCTGTTAGTGCAAAACAGTCACGGACGATTTTGGTAACTGCCGTGGTCAAAAATGATACGGGATTGGAAAAGGATGGAAAGAATAAAGAATATTTCTTCGTCCAGGGGAAATATTTTGTGCTGTTCGCGCAAAACGCAGTTTTACCGAAAGCTCAACTTTTTTTAGATTTGTGCATTTTATATTCACACAGCTTTAGAATGAAACTATATATTTACTATTTAAAATTTGGAAACATTTCGATTTTATTCAGCTTGTTTATTTTTTTAATTTGGTATTCAGGTTTCTTCACGAGGAGCATCACGGGGTTAAAGCTGAAAATTTGGGCCCGCACGCGCTATTATTTGGGAATAATCCGCTGGATTCGTTTTGCTGAGCTCTGCAAACCAAAGCGCTGAGTCTCTGCCGTCGCCGCCCCGTCCCCGATCAGATTTTAATCAACAAAAAACTTTGGTTTGGACGGCTCTCCCGCAAACATCCCGTCACGGCGGCGCTCCGCATACGTCTCGCCAACGGCCCGTTACATCGGAATGAATTTCTCCGTGAAGAAGAAGACGAGAAAAATCGATGCCCTCTTGCTATTCTCTCCGTCATTTGTAAAGAGATTGTTAAAATGAGACATTGATCTGGTCGCGATCTCTTCATCGGGGACATTAGCCTGAGGTCGTGACCTCCAGGTATCTAACCAGCGATAGTAAATGTTAATACGCGCACGGATTGGTTTTTAACCCATCTTAGCTGTGATCTCTGAAAAGTTTACGCGGCAGGCGAGTACCGCGGTGATTTACGAGATCTAGATACATTTCGGCTGACGTTAAATTAGTGTCATGAATCTCAGAGGAAGACCGCATTCACAGAAATGAATCGCACCGCCTCGGTTCTGCCTAAAAATATCTCCGGATGTAAATTTTGACGTGTCCTTGAGCAAGAAATGCCAGGGGTGACGGGGGTAAAAAATATAATTTCCAAGCCATTGATTTCCATTGGTCAAGAATCTCTTACCCTATAGTGCCACTGTGTGGTTGAACGTACAGTTTAATGTTACATCTGTGCATATTTTGATATAGTTTAATCACACTTAAATATGCTCTAGTGATAGATTCAGTGTCTGTATCTGCATGCCTCTAATACATATTTTGTTGTTTTATTTATTTTATATATTGGTTGATAATTTGACTTGCTTTTTGTTTTGTTATTTATTTATTTTGGTCAGCGTCTTTGCTTTTTTTTTAGTGTTTTCTGGTCATTGTATTTTCCGCCTATTTAACATTCGATGCTTTTATTATTTCATTTTGAAATATTCTATATAATCTCTCGTTTTCATTCTGTCGAATATAAATCACCTGCTTACGAAGTTTCTTCGCGCATCTCTAAGCAAACCACTCCTGTTTCCATATTTTGCATTTAACGAACGATTGCAATGCATTTTGGGCCTTTTTCTCATTAGCTTTGTTCGTTTGGTTTATCATCTCTAATAATAAACGCAATACGTCCGAAAGGCTTGTAAAGGCCGAGTTGCTGATTTGGGATTTATTCTCATCACACTTGGCACAAAGAAGCGTTGTGCATGAGCTGGTCACCATGGAAACGGGCCGGTGCAGTTGTGGAGCGCAGGGAGATAAAGCTCTCTCAAGAGCTCATTAAAGCCTGAAGCGGAGATGTCCAAGATCAGCTGGACGGTGCCTTCTGTATTTATAGCCGTTTAAAAGTAGCCATATATTTTTACTTCTTTTTTTTTTTGCAAGCAATGCATTGCTTGTAAATATTTAATTACAGATTTTTTTGATTTTTATATCTCACACGAGCAGTTTCCATTTTTATTGCTGTCGGACGATTAATCCCATCCAAAATAAAAGTTTTTGTTTGCATATGCGTATATTTAGAGTGTATAAATACTTAAAAATAATTAAGAAAAATAAATGATGCTTGTATATTAAATGTATTTATATAAAAGACGTAATAACGTAAACGTTTTAAGAATATATGGACTGCAAGTATTTTTATATATACACACATTTAACCCTTATTTTGAATTATTGAACTATTCGACAGCGCTATTTATATTTATGCATACAGCAATATGCAGTAATTCATATTTGAATGTACGCGTAAATTTTTTCTAATTTATAATTTTGAGAGTATGACAGAATCATTGATGTGGTGGTATTATCATTTGCTTTTTAATTTTTATTATTTATATATTTTATAGTATACTTCTTTTTATTGCATTTAATTTCACAGAACAAGGGCTAAGCACTGCACGTCGACTCACGACATGGGCTCGAACTCAACATCAGGTTCAGGTGAACCTGAAACTGTCATACGCATTTATCCAATTTCACAGCGCAGATGAATGAATCCATTTCTGACAGACACCGACAACGCAACACATGGTCTCTTGATGATTTGGACCCGTTCTTTAACCAGCATGACCCGTGTGACTCGACACGTGTAGTGTTTGTATCCCGGTTACGCTTTCGAAACTTTAACAATGGCACAACTCCACCAGAAAAAGCAATTAATGGTTGGAGAGTTTCAAATATTTAATTACAGACGACTGTTACAAATGGAAATGAATGTCTCCGTGAGTCACAATAACCAGAGGAACAACAGTTTAATTTCAGATTTAACATCCTTCAGTGAGTCCCGCAGCGCTCAAGGGAAACCGACTGGGTCTCCAATTATATTCCTCTTTTTGGGAGAAAAAAAAAAAATAAGAACCACACGGGGGAAAGAGAGCATTGTTCATTCCGGGAAAGTTTTGCAAATCCCACGTCTGACGTTAATATTTCAACATGGTTTTTTTTTTTTTAAATCAAGACTGCGGATCACAAACCGGTGTGGCGTTTAATTAATTGAATTTAATTAATTAAACATTACGTATATTTGCGAGTTCGAATCCCAAAGGCACAGCGTCTTGGTGGAGTTCAAAAATTAATTAAACAATGGCAGACAAATAAATGCATAAACATTTTAATAATTAAGCGCAGGCTCTTAAAAGTCTTTTTCAGAGTTGTTGAGAAATATTCTGAAATGATTCTCCGAGCGTGATTAATAGCGTCTTGTGCAGAATGTTAATTGTTCTGCGACTGATTTTAGAATCAATTGTTTGCGTCACGCGCGTGGGTTTTTAAATCGGGGTGTAAATATAATATTTTAATAAAAACCACTGACGAAAAACTACAGCGATCCACTGGCTATTATTATCTCAAATTGCCTCAAGTGTGCATAAAACAATTTATCAAAATGAACGCATATGCATAATGCACAAAGAAAAATTACACACGAGTGTTACAGCCGTAAAGCAATCTGCCCTTTTTGCATAATTTCTGACCTGCTTAAAGTGTCCCTATTTATGGGTTATGGAAGGTTCATATTTTGCCCCAACAGGTTGACATGCATTGTCTTATATATATATATATATATATATATATATATATATATATATATATATATATATATATATATATATATATATATATATACACAATGCATGTCAACCCAATGCATCTATATGCTTTTATTTTTACCTTACTTGCTCAAGACTCCCAAACGATTCATTTAAGGATTAATTTTTCCAACTTCTTCTGCACTGACCGGTCTCGTTTTCATCTTATAAAGGCTGTAATTCCAAATAAAGCTGTATTTGTGCCGAAGCGCGTCAAAAGCGGCACCTAGTGGTGAAAAATGAATACGCATTTACATTCAGACCAAACAAGTGGTATGCTAACGTTTTAATGTGGATGTCAACATGAAACGCTTAAGATTCGTTTTAAAAAAATCACTTGTTTCGATGATTCAGAAACGTCTCTTTTGACAGACGATAACTTTATACACTAAACTTTTCGATTTGAAACTTTGCCAGATGTTTTTATTCACTCGTTTCCAAAAATCCATAATAGAGGCACTTTAATTTTCAAATTCCCAGATCAATCTGAAACTGATTTTGACATACAGTGGTTTTACGTCAGGTTCAGTCCATATACACGGAGCTGAGGCGTGACATCATAATGTCCTTCATGAAGGGCACGTTATCGAGCAGGCAGGTGAAGTAGTGGAACCAGGGGTAGTAGGCCTCTCTCTGACGGGTCGCCCCGGCTTTGATGATGTTCAGAGCGGCTTCACTGGCAGGATAGGCGGTCATCGTGGCGTATCCTCTGCACAATATTCAGCCAATCAATAAAATGATGCATTTAAAAACTTGCCTTGAGTGTATGACAGTGAAATGAATACGTTCATACAAAGCGAGAATGTGCTCGAGTGTCTAAGTATGTTCCTTTACGGTCGGTCGGTTGTGTCAAGATGCTTGAATCATGATCCAGGAGAAGGTGAGTGGCGTTTGGTGTCGATAGTTATGTTTAGCGCATTGTTCTGTCCACTATAATAGATCACCAAGGTAACAACATCAATGAGCCTGAGGACAAACTGCAAAGGAGTTCATAAACTGCGTCCCAAAAATATCTTGATTGATGCACGTAATAGAATAGAAACATTGATTGCATTTGGTCCGCATAAATGTCCTTGAAAGATCTGGACAGAACAAACATTTACACTATATATATATATAATTATTTTTGTTATTATTTATTTAAAATAATATATTTAAATATATGCATATTTCATAAATAGATGTAAACAGATATGATTTTTGTCTAATACTTCATTAATTGACTACATAATACACATACATTTAACATATATGTTATGCTATTAATGTTTTGAATAAAAAAACTGAATATAGAAATATGTTACCATGCCTGCTTTTAGATGGGGAAACCTAATACCGCCAGCAAGTGCTCAAGATTGAATCAGTCAATTGAGTCATTCAAACGATTCTTTAAAATAGCTGATTCCTTCAGGAGTGAGTCAAATGACTGTTTTGAGCGAATCAGTGCAGATGCATACTGAAACACACTAATTTATCATTTTAAAAAGATGATAAAATAAGGATTGATAAGATCCGAGTGCAGCCGCTATGTTGATGAATGGAATTGCACTCGTGAAAAACTGCCGTGTTTTATTTCGTGTCACCATACTTACTCGTGTAACTGCTTATGTGTTTTCCTTTTTTTAAAAAAAATTTAAAAAACAGCCATAATTTCGGTCTGCAGTAGCATGTTTTAACAAAAAAAACCAACCTGATCTTGTTCATGGCTGATTCCGTGTCTATCAGACCGAGGATGAGGATTGAAACGGACATGTTGCTCTTCTTGAGGGCCAGTTCGCTCTGCAGTGCTCCGAAGAAACCGTTAATAGCAAACTTGGTAGCGGTGTACGGAGCCACGAACGGACTCGCCATCTTACCTGAATCAGGGAGGAAATGAGTCAAAAGTATTATTTTTTTGTCCAGTAAACTGAATTTAGATTAATATTAACAGAAAATGTTACTTGTAAAAGTAATGCAATATGGCGTCACTCCCTAAAAAGTAACTAATCACGTTACTTAATTACTTTTTATGGAACGTTATGCATTACGTTACTTTTGTATTACTTTGGCCTTGATCGTTTGTTTGTTCTTAAGATAAAAAGTTCTATTTATAGCATGCGTAAAAGCCTTTTTGCACCAAAAAAGTGCAATGAATAAACCTTTTTTGCATGAATCAGTTTTTGAATTGATTCATGAATCATGAATCAGCTAAATGTTTTTGTTTTGATGAATTAATGCACCTCCACATTTAGTCGAGAACTGCGCTGTATTCTCACAGTCAATTAAAAAGTAACGTTACTTTACCAGTTACTTGAAAAAGTAATCTGATTACATAACTCTTGTAATGCGTTACCCGCAACACTGTCCAACAAGGTTTTCATTTTTCACCTGCCACTGAAGACACTACAATGATGGATCCACCAGACGCTTCCAGAACAGGAAGAGCTGCTGCAGCCAATTGCACGTAACTCACAAAATTCACCTGCGGGCAAGTGAGAGATCAGCGTGAAAAGAAAGCGGGGAAATCCACACATTGCAACACCGTAGCGCTAAAATCCAGCGTTTGACCTGCATGATTGACCTGACGTGATCAGAGTCTCCGTTCCAGAGTTCAACGTTGGTGTTTCCAACATGATTGACCACCAGAAAGTCCAGCCCACCTACAGGACGGCAATCACGAGCATCAAAGTATGATTTCATGTATCTTTTTGAAAGACGTTAGCAAAAACGGTAATATTGTAAAACATTATTACAAGAAATTTTGATATTGTAATGTATTGATGTGATGCAAAGCTGGATTTTTACCTCAGCGTTCAGTGTCTAATGATCCTTCAGAAATTGTGAATGTAACGATTTGCTGATTTTTTTGTTATTATCAATGCTGAAAACAGTTGATACCATTCAAATGTTTGGGGCAGGTAATATTTCATATTTTATGTATGACATTTTTACTTTTATTTAACAAAAACATATTAAATATTTGAAAAGTGACAGTAAAGACTTTTTCAAATACATTTAGCTCTTTTAATGCTTTCTATTTATCCAAAAATCCTGAAAAAAAAAATAAAATAAAATAAATAAATATAATATATATATATATATATATATATATATATATATATATATATATATATATATATATATATATATATATATATATATATATATATATATATATATATATATATATATATATATATATATATATATATATATATATATATATATATATATATATATATATATATATATATATATATATATATATATATATATATATATATATATATATATATATATATATATATATATATATATATATAATATATATATATATATATATATATAATATATATAATATATATAATATATATATATATATATATATATATAATATATATATATATATATAATATAATATATATATATATATATATAATATAATATATATATATATATATATATATATATATATATATATATATATATATATATATATATATATATATATATATATATATATATATATATATATAATATAATATATATATATATATATATAATATAATATATATATATATATATATATAATATAATATATATATATATATATATATATATATATATATATATATATATATATATAATATATATATATATATATATATATATATAATATATATATATATATATATATATATATATAATATAATATATATATATATATATATATATATTGTGGTGGCCAGGAAGAGTAATGGTCCCCCACAAGGCAGCCTGAGCACTTTCAGCACCATGGAGAACCCCACAAGAAAGGGGTCACCAGGTAATCAGGACCAAGGATAGCTCCCACACAGGTGTTCATCCTTGCTCCGCTAATAGAGAGCCTCAGCTGCAGGCTGTTGGGTGCGATCAGGAACCACCACATAAGAGAATGGAGAAGCCTTCAGTAGAAGACGACAAGGGCAGATGAACAGAGGCTGAATGCTGGAACCTCTGAACCACAGAAGGGCAGTGTGGCCGTGAGTAGACACCTTCCTCTGACTTTCCTCAGAGTTCTGTTTCACCTTAAACCTGCCAGCTGTATTTCCTGAGTGGATAACCTGAGCTAATTTGGTGGTCAGGGGCTTACAATATGTATAAAATCATGGTTTCCACTAAAATATTAAGCAGCAAAAAATTTCAATACTGAAGCAGAAGAACCAGCATTTTAGAATGATTTCTGTAGGATCATGTGACTCAAATTATTTCACAATATTCACATAGAAAACAGCTATTGTATTAATTTCACAATATTACTGCTTTACATTTAAATGCAGCTTTGAGACTTTCAAAAACAAAAAATCTTATTCCACATGGGAGAATATTTCACTTGCGCTGTGACTGGTATTTCTCACCCAGTTTCTCCACAGCGTATCTGAAGACTCTCTCGGGGTCAGCGGGGTCAGACATGTCTCCGGTCACATGCGCTGCCTTTTTTGCACCCAGTTTTAAACACTTCTGCACCACCTGCACATCCACGGGACACGATTTCTTTACATTTCTAACTTTTATTTACTAATAAACATCATTTTATTGCTCCCTTAAACAGAATCCTAAAAAGCCAGACTAAGTTCATTCGTAGTTAAACACCGTAAGGAATCTATTTTTCAAAGCATTAATACACCGTTATTTGAAAACCGACCTTTTTCAGAGCATCCTCTCGTCTGGCAGTGATGACGATCTGACCTCCGAACTTTGCGTAATGGTAGGCCATCTGCTCCCCGATGCCCGAACTGGCCCCTGTGATCAACACCCGGGCCCCTCGAACCGACTCTGTGCAAGAACACAGCGGCCTCTGTGTAATTCAGGACCTCTCCCTGCTTTTCAGGTAACCCAACCAACCTCCCATAAAGAGCAAAACGTTCTGAATCTTAACTATAAAGCCTAATGTTTTTGATGCACAAAGTGTTTGTATCTGATTCATTCGGTTCCTAAAATACTTTCAAATATTTAATGCATTTAATTGTACTTGCAACTACTTCAGTGCAATACAGTATAATAAAGGCCACATTTTTTCATTATCCATGAATGAAGTGCATTTTTAGTGAATTTTACTGTACAGCTGTGAAGTTCAAAATGATGAATAACTTGTGAGTTTGTTTAAGTTTATTGCGCTTCCATTAAAAATTATATATATAGATAGATAGATAGATAGATAGATAGATAGATAGATAGATAGATAGATAGATAGATAGATAGATATATATATATATAAATAATTTTTTTTTTTTTTTTTTTTTCCACACGTATTTTGACACGATTGCATTCATATAAAAAGTCATAAATTACACAAGCATAATAAAAAAAAAAAAAAGTCTGACCACAGTTTCAAGGTTAGAGTTCAGCTGGTTAAAGTTCTAGTGGAAAACTTTAGTTACAATTTGGAAGCGAAATTGGTCTTCAAGCTTTGCAAAAATACATGTCTTATGCAGAGATTTTATTTTCCTTTCTATTATTCAGTATTTATTTACATGCAAATAACTAAACTGAAGGAACATCTCTCTTTAAGGATTCCACGAAGTAGGTTACTGTGACATTGTTTTATATTAGCGTGTCGAATTAAGAACCAGCAATAAATGAGCGATTATAAGCAAAACAGAGGTGAAGCTGTGGTCCTGACCTGGATCAAACCTATCTCTCCACGTGTAAGCCGTGAGGACGGCGATCAGCAGGAAGAAGCCCAAATATCCCTTCATGTTCGCTGCTGTCCTCGATCAGGAGCTCGGGGTGTGAATGAGAGCCACTTCTGACTGCATGTGGTTTACCTAACTTATTGCTGATAAAGAAAGGGTCATAAACCGTGACTCATCACCCATTTAAGGCTGCCTGAGGTCCAGGGCGCTGGATAATGACCGAAAGTTCAGGTTTTAGGAGCCTGAAGGCGGAGTTTTACAAACAGGAAAAGCGGGAACAACTCCAAAGCATTACGCGTAAAAAACCAAACTGCACTTTTTTTTTTTTTTTTTTTTTTTTTTTTTTTTTTTTTTATAAAAAACTAATTTCGAAAAATTGTCGAATGGCTTCTTTTTGCTTTGAGTTTGGTGAGCGGGTACGAAATTGCAAGGCGGCGGATCGCTTTACGGCATAAATAAACCGACATGTACAGCTAGCAACTGTAGTTACGACAGTGGTACGACAGAAGTTTCCGTCAAGAAATGAGATTAAAAAAAAGTTAAAAATGTTTCTCACAGTTTGGACCTTGTTTCAGACAATTGAGTTCCTTCTTGACATTTTTTTTTTTTTTTTTTTTTTGTTGTTATGTATTTTTTTAATTATTTATTAATAAAATAAAGTAACTGCGAATGTAATCTTACAATTGTCACATTTATGTCTCACAATTCAGGTTTTTTTTTTTTTTTTTTTTTTTTTGCAAACCCCAAAAAAACGCAATTGCGAGAGCCTCAATTATCTTTAATTTTTCTATTTTTTTTTTTTTTTTTCAAATTTGTCATTTTAACAATGTATTTACATTGTGCATCCCTGTGTGTCTAGGAAAAAAAAAAAAAAACAATTAGGAAAAAGAGTGCCATGACAACATTTTCAGTGCAAAAAATATCTCTTTTATTATTTACGATAACATCATTACACAAACAGACAGGATGAATAGTTCGACACTCCTCAACGTCACCTACTGAAACGTAACTTTGGTAAAAAGCAGCAAAAGAACGGATTAAATAGAAGAACCAGAGGAACCGGCAGAAGCTCGCAGAACACACGATAAAACACATTTACAAAGAAGCCAGAGAGAATTACTCGTTCACAGTAATGAGAAAGGAAAAAACCGCAGAATCCTGCTGAGGATGAAACCCTGAACATGTCGAAATCATCAAACCTCTCGTCTACAGGGAAAGCAGAAATATAGTACAAGTGTTTTTAAAGCACAATGGAGAATATACAGAGAGAGCGATCCACCTGGTGTGATGGCAAACGGACCACAAACTCAATCCATGTGAACAGCTGAAATCAGAGCAGTTCGTTTACAGAAATATGCATTTCACTGAGCAATACTTTCCCGTGACCCCAAACTGGGTTGCCCAAAAGATTTAATATGCCCAGAGGTGGAAAAAAAATACATTTTTCCAAAAAATAAATTAAACGCGAGGTGTGTTTTTGACACTGAATATCCAACCAGAACAAAACTACACAATGAATCTGTGCGAAGGTACTGAAGAAAAAAATCCAAAAACACATGCAAAGCACAGCAGAAAAAGATCGGCATTTACATAAGACATCCCCATTTAAATGCATTACATTTACATGACCAAAGACGTCCGTATACGAGTCAGTTTTAGGTAGTAATAATAGTATAATAACATAGTAATAATATATTTAATGCGATCAATTTAGTTTGCTATAAATATATACGGGGTTGGGTTAATAAAAACACATAATATCATAAATATGTTGCACAATTACTGAAATTGCTTCCAATTAGTTTGTTTTAGCGATGCCTATCGGGTAAGAGCTGAAACAAGTCATTTTGACTTTAATCGACGTCACTTTGGAGCTACAGACGACGTTGTAAGAATAAAGTGCGAATGCTACAAGCAAAAAAAGTCACGAACAGGTGGCCAATTATCACGGAGAAATGAACAGCATTTACAATAAAGCGCTAAGCGATGCAAAAAGAGTCACAAAAGACGGTTGTTCTGCTGTTTTATCACGGTAAAGGGCTGTAATGATGAGTTGAACCGACAAAAAAAAAAATATCAAAATGACATTAAAACTCATGAAATCATAAAGCTCTGCTCAGTTCGGCTGGGACAAAAACATGAGCATAAATATAGTGAATTTGATCCAAAAAAAAAAAATCACTTAAGACCAATTTATTTCACAGTAAGGCAGATGTTACGGTGTTTTGTAGAGGTCTAACAGGTCTATCCAGCCTGCTGGATTGGGTTTGTGTTTTCTAAACCGAGGCCTACTAAATCCGGGCTACATAAACTCTTATTGTTGCAACGGGTTTGCAACGATCTTCTCTACAATCAACGGGAGGCCCTTTTCATTTTTGCTATGCTTGACATTCAAAAACCGCAGCTGTAGTTCGGATACAAGCGCTCCTCTGCTGTTTAACAACCAAACAAACGGTAAAGCGTTAATTATTTCACACGGGACGAAACGGGGCAACCCTCTTCAACGGCAGATGTGGGGGGGGAAACGCAACTATATGCCACAATACGCGTCGCATGATACCAAACGTTTTAACAGCAATTCTGGGTTACGAAGCGTATTAGTTCAATAAATAGGTCAGTTAGAGTCTCGCCCGTACGATTCGTAATCGAATGTCTCCGACGTGACTTTTTTCTTTTTTTTCTCCCCCCCCAAGTGCTATTTACAATTCAAAACACCTTGAACATTCGTACATTACGAAAACGCGACTTTCTCCGCGGTTAACGGGTGAACGGAAGCTATTCCATGGGATTATATAAACATACCAAATGACGCCCGACGCACATGTATAAATACACCGTTTTTTTGATATGACAACTGTAAAAATCGTCTCCCTAAGCTAACAAACCCTGTACACGGACGCTTTGCACAGCACCTCCACGGCCAGCCCTTCGCGGCGAGGCACGGCAGACTGTACAACGAGAGGCTGAGGACGATACTTAAGCTATGAAGAGGTGAAGCGCTGTGGGTTCGTCTCGGGTTTCTTTGTTTTGTCTGTGTTTTTTTTTTTCGTTTAGGTGGTCTTGACCAGGTCGTACACGTGGATGTGGAAATCGTCGTCGTATTTGATGTAGTAGACGGACGGCTTGGCGGGAACTTGGTAGATGACGAGGCCTGTTCTCTTCACCCCTTTATCCGTCACGTACTCCACCTGCTTACCCACGAGGCTCTCCGTTTCCTCGCCGGGCTTCCTGTCTGCGGGGAGCAGGTGCTTGTTCTCTGCGGATGGGAGTCAATGAGTTTACTCCATGAATGGAAAATAATAAATGTTATGTTAAACATTATATTGTTTTAAACCAAACATTTACATGCATTTTATTCGTTCGCGTTAAACGGAAAGTTTTGCGTTTTCTTCCTTCAGCTTACGTTATGCCTACGTCCAATTAATTTGATTAATTCGATCGCTTTAATGATGGATGGATGCGCTTTTTCGGGCTTCTGAACAACCTGGGAAGAGCTAGGACATTTTAATACAACTCTGATTGGATTTGTCTGAAAGAAGAAAATCATATATATAATAATATATATATATATATATATATATATATAAATTAGACAGGAAATGATCATTTCTGGGTAAACTTTCCCTTTAATTCAACTAACAATATTCATTTATACACTACAAACAAAACCAATAATTTATTCAAATAAAATTGGTAATCTTTGCATGTTCTTCTGCTCAACAAGGCTGCACCTATTCAGTTTAAATTTCAGTAAAAACAGCAATATAAAAATAGTTTTACAATTTCAAATAATACATTTTCAAATGTAACTTATTGCTGCGATCGAGGCTGAATTTTCATTGATCTTTAGTGTCACATGATCCTTCAGAAATCATTCTAATATGCTGATTATAATAATAGTTATTTTAGTATTACTGAGATACCATTACATTTCTAAATGATTGTGATTATATATGAAATTATGTTTAAATATAATGTTATTTTTATATTTCCACATTTTCATTAACATTTTAAATGTTTAGCAATTGTGTAATTTTTAGTTTTTTTTTTTTTTAAATAGACATGCACTATTTTTTTGTTTTGTTTTCTTATTTTCTTATCATTTCAATTCAAGATACAAGATCTCTGAGACGGACCTTGTTAAAGATACGACCGACGGCAGAAACCTTCAAGCAGGATTATAATAAAAACATCAGCTTATTTACCTGCTTCGGGTAAAATCCGGAGGTCTCCGTCTTTGTAGTCGTCCCAGAGCTGGTACATGTAGAGCACGGGGTCCTTCTCATACGTGATGTAGTACCAGTTGGTCATGATGGGCGCTCGGGACAGGACCATCCCCCTCCACTCGTTCTTCTCTCCGTCCTCCTTCTCAAACAGATGCTCCACGGCTTTTCCCACCAGCTCCTCTGCGTCATGAGGAACCTTGATCTTGTTGTTCACTTTGAAGGGTTTAGAAACACAGCAGAATTACTATATGTACATGTGTGTGTGCGTATTAAAAAGCTATGGTTGGATGTACAGCTAAAATATGATATAAGTCGAATACAGTTTGGGATCGGTGTGTGTGTGTGTTTTACATAGTATTAAAAGAACAATAACAAACAATAGTTTAGAGATGAAAAATTACTGATTAAATTGCATACGTTTTGTCTCTTCTGCTAATACTGTGAAATATTATTACAGTTTATAATTTTCTATTTTAATACATTTTAAAATATAATTTATTCCTGTGCTCAAATCTGAATTTTGTCCTACAGAAATCATCATAAAATACAGATTTGCTGCTCAAGAAAAATGCATTATCATCAACGCTTCACATTTATGTGGAAAAATGACCGTGTTTTATTTTTCGGGATTATTTAATGAACAGAACAACCTTTATTTGAAAAAGTTAACTTATAAATATCGTTTCTGTCCCTTTGTTGTATAAAAGTATTCAACCATTTCAAAAATGGCGTAGCATTAACTAAACGCAGCTGACTAGAAACGATTCTTTCGCCATGCAAAATAAGATATGACATTTGAAACGAAGCAAAGCTCTTCATTTAAACATGCACCGAAACAATCTGAAATTCGTGGCTTTCTCGATGAAGCCCACATAACAAACAAATGTCTTCTTTGTCTGTTTTATTGTGTGCCTTAGCAGTCTGCTCGCTTATTTTCTTTTCTGGCTGTCCTAACCGTATTACGATCGCTAGGGAACGGATGTGCAAATCACTGCGTGCAGGTAAAAAACACTGCAGCATGAGCAAAATTCACAAACACGCAAAAAACCGAATCATCCCCAAGAAGCACTTCTGATTATCATCGGTGTTAAAAACAGCCGTTTGCATTTATTTGAAAAAGAAACATTTTATAGATACATTATAGATCTACGCTGTCCCTTTTAAACAATCTATAGGGTTAGTTCACCCAAAAAAGAGAAAATTAGCCTGTTTTTACTAACTTTTGAAGCATCCTTAGTGTATGTGACTTTCTTCTTTCAGACGAATCTAATCGAAAGTTACATTAAAAACGAGCCTCTCCATTGGACCGAACGGGTGTTTGCCGTATACGCTTCTGAAGACGTGAAATAC
Source organism: Puntigrus tetrazona (assembly GCF_018831695.1). Taxonomy (NCBI): domain Eukaryota; kingdom Metazoa; phylum Chordata; class Actinopteri; order Cypriniformes; family Cyprinidae; genus Puntigrus; species Puntigrus tetrazona. The sequence continues at coordinate 657,232 of NW_025048446.1, read as the reverse complement.
GGTACGCGTATCCCTTATAAATTGTCCCAGAGATGGTTCTGAGGGTGAATAAAGGCCCCCTATTGCGAATAAATATCTATATTTATTAAGTGTAATAAACTTTTTCTCGCTTCTGCTGACTTGGGCAAGCAGAAGCAGTTGTGTTGCGTAATTAGTGACGAGCGAAAGAAAGGGAACAAAACAAAACGCCAGTCATGAATTAGAAACACGAAACGAGGGTTTGGAAAGAAACACGTCGGAGGATTTCGATACAAGCCGAGAGGAGACTGGTTTTCTCCTACGTCATCACGTCTTCCTCTTACCAACTGTTTAGTATGTTTGAAATATGGATATTTACAAAAATGCATGGATGTAGGCATTTTATTATGGACGTACATGGGTTTTTTTTCATCTTCTGAACTGACAACAAACGCCCGCTTACTTCCATGGAAAGGCTCAGAGGGGTCCGGACAATTTTTTTTTATATAATTCTGAATGGATTCGTCTGAAAGAAGAAAGTCACGTGCACCGAGAACGCTTCAAAGGTGAGAAAAAGACGGGCTGATTTTCACTTATGGGTGAACTAACCCTTTAAATTGTTCAAAAGTGATAGTATAGACCTGTGATGTTTAAAAAGGCAAAAAACACAGCACAGCCGCTCTTTAGTGTAGATGCATGCGATTAGAAATGAGACGTGTATCAGTGGGCCATGTTTAGTCACTATTTAGTGGGAAATTTAGTCAAATATTCACTCTTTGTATCGATATACTGCAGCATTTCCTCTCACCATCAAAAGAAAATGTGGTTAGCACCCGATCATGCATGAAAAAAATGGATATCGTTGTACACCGGTATAATTTTTAAATACATTTTTAGCCATGCAACTCTTTATCTTTTGGGCGATTAACCAAAAGATTGCAACCTCGCTGAAAAAAAACTAGCTTCATGCCATTACTGGGACACACAATTAATTCATTACATTGTGGTATTCCATACGCATTCATACGCAATGTTTAGCATCACATCAAACTAAATTCATGCACTATAAATACTAGCGCTCATCTTTGCACACGTGCAACTTCCTGCCTCTGGCTCGTTTCCTGTTCCACCCACTCACCCACTTTCTCGGTGAGAACCTGCAGGTTAGAGACTCGCTCGTCCTTAAAGAGCTCGATGCCGTAGACGCAGTCGAAGCCGTCGTACTTGACCATGAAGAGAGAGGAGTTGACGCTGAGGCGGTCCAGCACCGTGCCCTTCCACTTGGTCAGAGCGCCCTTCTCCCTCCAGCTGTGCTGGATCCGTCGGCCCAGCAGGTTGTTGGGATCCGGTGTGAGACTGTCGCTCAGCTCGCCGCTGCTGCGCTTCCTGCGGAGCGCAACGTAATGGGCCGCATTAAGTCTGGCGGAGTGCTAATCGAGGATTGTTTTACAGCTCAAAGCTAACGACTATGATTTCATCGATCGGCATTCTCTCTTGAAGCATATCAGTAGCATGCGTTTTACGTAACAGAAACAAATGCTGTGCGTTAGTTTAAAGTGATATTAAAAATTAGCATTAGCGGTCCCAACAAAAGTAGCCGTGATATTGAAATAAAAATGCACCCCGTTTACTAATCATAATAATTACATCATATATTAATTGCAAATGAATAATTTTAGAATTGTATATGGATAATTGAAGAGTTAATTTGCAAAAACGGACAAATCCAATTTTAACTATTTCACTGCGCGTTAATCTAACTAATCAAACAGCAGTTGGGTTATTTTGAGTAGGCCAAAAGCGACCAAAAAAATAACAAAACAACACTAAGTTATCTGTTTTTGCAAATAAACTCAAATTATAAATAGTGATATCATGCATTGTGTATTTTATCATAATAAAATACTTAATACATGTACCATCATAATCAATCAAATGTGTGTGACAGTAAAGTCACTTATCATGTTGCAAAGGTTTAATATTTCAAATAAACGGTGAACTTTTTAGTGATTAAAAAAAAAACTATTTTTCAGAATTTCAAAAAAAAAAAAAAAAAAAAAAAAAATTTCAACATTATTTATTACAATAATAACCAGCATATTAGAATGATTTCGGAGCGATCGTGTGACACTAAAGAAAATGTAAAAATATTTCATAATGTATTTTAAAATATATAACATATGTCATATTTTAAAATATATAAATCATAACCATTTTTCACAGCATTATCGTTTTTTTACTGTTTTTGATCACATAAATGCACCCTTTGCATCTTACTGACCCAAAACACTGAATAAATGTATTCATCTTCATAATAATTTCATTAAGTCCTTTTATTGTTCAGCCACCTGGCTCACTTCTGATCCGTAACAATCCAACCAATTCCCAAACAACTCCCACCCATATTTTTATTAACCTATCGATCAGAATACGATTCGCAGGCACCTAATAGAAATAAATGCTAACAAATATGTTGAAAATGCTGTCTGCTCACTCGCATGAGATGAAGAACGACCGGCGACTTTCTCAAATTATACAAAACCCACGTGGCTGACCTTTAAATAAAACTCCCAGCCTCTCACAACTCACTTTAATTCCGCGGAGCGCAAGAGTTCAGAGCTCAGTTTAATCACTCGCTGCTACCGGTCTGCGTCTGTCTGCGTTCAACATTTCTAACACTCAAAACTCATTCCTGGAAATGTCACAGCATAATCCGGCCATCTTCCGAAATATTCTTATCAACCCGAAGCCTCTGATAATCTAAGATTACGGAAACGTATATCCAGAGAGCAATGTGGTGTATAATACTATTTACTGATAGCGAACAAATCGTATACTTTAAAGTTATTAGCCAATGATTCAAAGTAATGGTTCAACCGGAATGGTTGCATGCTCTCTAAAGTTTGTTGCTTTATAAAAGAAATCTAGCATCACGGATGCTCTACGGTGAATGGGTGCCGTCAGAGTCCAAACAGCTGTTAAAAACATCTCACTAATCCATGAGCAATGCACACGAATCTTTTATTCACTTCACAAGACATGAACTGATGGACTGGAGCGATGGGTTATGTTTTTAATCAGCCGTCTGGACTCTGACGGCACCCATTCACCCGAAGAGAATCCACTGACGAGCAGGTGATGCAAAGCTACGTTTCTTCAAAACCATTTTGAAGAAGAATCATAGACGCACGTTTTCAGCTCATTTTCATTTTTGGTGCGCTACATCTTTAAAAAGAAAAGGCTCAAATTAATTTACTGCATGCTGCACAAACACTGGCGTCCCTGCTACGTCGTCGCATATCGAAACACCATAGCGTCGCCATTCTGTTACGCCACATTTATACTGTTTTTACTCACCTGCCCCTTTTCTTGGACATGTTTCCAAAACCTCAAACACACCTAGAAGAGAAGAAATGACAGATTTACAAATAAACCCGACAGGTTTGCCCGATTGGTCTCGATTTCAGGCAAGACACTACAAGCAAAAACGTTGTTGTTTTTAATGCACTGGTCAATTTTTTTTAAATTATCCACATTTAAACACCGGTCTTAACAGTTTTATCCCCATCTATATTCTGAACGTTTTTAATGATGTACCATTTACCTGTTTTTATACATTTTATTAGTAAAAAAAACTATGAAAAACATCATACCGTTCAGTCTAAAAACTATTCAAAGGGTTACCTGTGGTGTTTTGGGGTTAAAGGCAATGCAGACAAGTAATACTTTCATTTCAGCCTACAGAAACTGATGCCAGCATATGGTTGACCACGTGATTTTGACAGCTCCATTCAGTCCTAAAGCTACTACAGACACATCTGTTACATTCGTTGTTACATGTGTTGTTGAACAGATGTGACTTGTGTGTGTTACGCGGTGTGTGTAACGCCACGTTGTCTTTTGTTATTTTGTAGCCTTGCCACATTAATCTGGCCTCTGATTGGACAATGACTCAACAGCGCCCATGTTGCATAATTACATTGAATCTGCGGCATGCATTCATGTGTTTATGGTTTAATATCGAGATAAAGTTGACGTGGGATCCCCGCAGAACATGAGAACATCCTCAATATTGCGGCATAATAGAGGCCGGTTTATTTTTCATGCCTTAATACGTGAACGCCGTGCTGCTTCTGCATATGCGGTCCAATATATAACATTCGCACAATAACTACCATACCTGCCATCAGAAATGCAACTAAGGGAGTGCTGAGAATCTATAAAAAGCCACAGAATCGGGTCTTTTCGCCGCTTCACGTGAAAACCACCAACGCAGCTATAAACCGCTGGCGTTTCTGTCCTCTGCGCAACCAGCAAAGTCCGCTTTACCTTCGTATTCACTCGCCATATACACTGTAAACGCCACGTGGACGTCTGTTTTCGTATAATTAGTAAGAAAAGCAAGATTACCTGGCCTCTATTTTCATGTCTATGATGGACTTCCCTCTGCAGAGATCCTCATGTATAATGCTCCTCCAGACGTCAGGCAACAAGCTGGCACGGCCTGCGTAAACTACGACTCCCGCGATGCGCTGTCGCCGACAGCAGCGCGAACAGCGGGCAAGGAATTCTGGGAGACGTAGTCTAGAGGGTGCGTGAACTCAGAAAGGGGCGGATACGCATTCTTCCTGTGTCTTCTGTTTGACTGCCGCTGTGGAAATGTTAAAATAAAAGCCGGCTATACAAGGATTTTCTAACGAAACACCTGCATAACTGTCACCAGAGATGGTAAAAATCTCTCTGGATGTTATTGTGAATCTTAATGTTTACTACT
>NW_025048446.1:607500-647500 GCF_018831695.1 Puntigrus tetrazona | reverse complement strand
TGCTTGAGCAAACACCACTAATCTGACAGATTGTATTTGTTTCTGAAGCCAAATCATAACCAGTTCATGAAAAATTCATGCGCCGAGCACAAACAAAAGGGCTTCATTAGTACGTCAGGAGACACTGGCCTCATTCAAACTTTCTAATTTTCTTTCCCGGGGCTGATTTTTCTCTGCTGTCTCCTGACAAGTTTCAACAGATAAAAGGTTCACGTGTTCGAAATCTTGCATTGAAGATGTAAATTACTTCTCATTAACTCGTCCCGGCCGGTGCACGTGTGCGGAGGTCTCCGTCAGTCTACAGATGGATTTACTTGTAATTACACTCATTTGGGATATTCAGGAACGCTCTTACACGCCGAAGCTCAAGTTCATTATTAGTTCTTGTGGTCTTCCCGCCTCTTTATACAGATAATTTAACCTGTAACAAAAGCTCAGGGGACGGTTAACCAGTCATGTGCGAAAACCAATTAAGCAAAGACTGGGATTATTTCTTGTGTCTCTGAGTGAGAGTGTGTGCGCGCGTGTGTTTGTGAGGTATTGATGTGGTCATTAAAAAGGGGCGATTATATTTAAAAACTACACTTATGTCATTTGCTCAACATCAAAACTTTCTTCTATGGAGCACCATGCACTTTTCAAAACTCTCTTCGTCTCATCAAGGCTAAACGTACTTGATCAGGAATACTGTAAAATCAATAATAGCATGAAATAGTTCTACAATAACTGTTTCCTATTCGAATATATTGTAAAATGTAGTTTATTTCCGTGATCCTAATTCGAATTTTCAGCATCATTACTTCAGTCGTCTGTGTCGCATTCCTTCAGAAATCATGATTCGTGCTTAAAACATTTATGATTATTAGCAACGCTGAAAACATATATATATATATATATATATATATATATATATATATATATATATATATATATATATATATATGCATTGCATTTTTTTGCTGGATTCGTTTGAAATAAATGTTTTGCAAGACATGGCTGTACTCTAACATCAGTTTATTAATTTAAGCAAAACAAATCATTACATTTTTTTATTTCATATAGATTGCAATGGAAGAACAAATTAAAGGTTACAGCAAGGTTTTTAAAAACAAGTTAGGAATTACTTTTATAGTCGTTTTATAGCCTTTTTGGAGCCAACCAGTCCACAAAAATAATACAGCTTTTGAAGAACAAAATCAGCAAATAATGCTAGAAATGTTTTCATTGTTATTATCGGCCGAACTATTCCTTTAATCATTACATCAGCGTTCTCCAAAGTGTCATCAGCAGATTAAATATGTCATGTTGAACATGTATTGCTGAACTGGAATGAGGATTAATCCAGCCGTTAATTTTTGATGCTTGCTAAATCTTCACTTTAATCTGTTTCCTCTGAAACGATTTGGGGCTTGTTATAAAAACACACTTTCAAGAATATCTCTCTGACTCCCTGCATGCGTGTGTGTGTGTGTGTGTGTGTGTGTGTGTCGCGTCGTGCACGCTAAAGCATCACTTAACAGCAATCTAACACCCCCGCGCGCACACACACTCACCATCAGCTGAGCTCTCTTCCAAAATATTATCTTTACTTCCAGCACAAACGCTGAATCACTGTCTGCAGTGCCTCCGTCTGTCAGCTCTCTCTCTCTCTCTCTCTCTCTCTCTCTCCACAGGTATCTCACAGAGCACCTTACTGCTGTTCTTACAGGTTCCAGTCTTATAAATACACTCACCTCACCACCCTCCTAATCCACAAACACTCTGGCTGTCACAGGCGGTAATTGCACACCTGCTTTATTTATGCATCTGGATTTTGCTTTCGGGTGTTCGTGGCGGCGGTAGAGGGCAGCGCCGAGCGTTTTTCGCTGAACGTAGAGCAGGTGAAGCTGACGTGGCTTCTGTTTTCACACATAGAAGCGGCGTCAAGGTTTCGGTCCGAAAGAAATCACTTAAACTCGCATGTAAATACTGACCCTTGTGGATGTTCAGCTCTACTTGCTTGCATTATGAAGATTGATAGATCCATGGGTGCATTGACGGACAGACACATAAAACAAATGGATAGGTCTAAACGGTAGTTCTTGTTGAGAATGTTTGTAATGCCGGTGTGAATTCTGAGGTCCTGATCAGATAAAAGCGGTCATCAGGTGACGGGTCAGTCTCAGTTCAGATGTTGTTCTGCTCTCGGCTCACCTGCTGCGGGCCACACGCGGCTCTGTGTGACCATCTGTGTGCTCGTACCCCCTCACTGATTGATTCAGAGGTTCCTGACCCTGCTCCAGGCAGCTGCGGGCGACGACAGAGGCAGGAACGCCATACCCATCCGAACAACTTCACCTGGTTCCCAGAGCGAGCTCAAAGGCCGTGACACACATTATCAGTCACGTGTGGACGGCACCAGCTGTTTGGAGGACACACCAATAAACACTACATCGAAAAAAAAAAGACAGGTGTAAAAAATTAAGCTTTCAAGTAGATGTTTCCTTTCTGTATATCAGTGGTCCTCAAATTTACTAATATGGCTAATAAAAATTCTAGATTCGGCGCAATATTTGTTTCGTGCATTAGGCAGATAAAACCCAAGTCTGTTTGTTGTTTATTCGTTTACAAAAAAAACTTGTCCAATCAATATATTTGCATATTGTTGAGCTTATGGAATTACTGCTAATACTGATGCATTTAATTTTTGATCACTTTTGTATGATCAAATATTTTGTTCTGTGCTGGTGCTCATGCAAAAACATTTGAAAATCACTGATCTAAAAATAGCTTTTATATTTTATATAAATAAATATATAATCACTTTTTCCAATCACTTTTGTTTATATAGCGCCTTTAACAATACAGATTGTGTCAAAGCACTGAACAGAATCAAATAGGAAAGTAGGGTGATAGTAACTTATAATGACAGGATTAAACGCTTCATTTGTTATTAAATGCAGAGACGGTCTGTGTAATGAATCGTCGAATGAAATGTCGAATCGTAAGAAATTAAGTGTTTCCAACTAAGCAAGCCAGAGGCAACAGCAACAAGGAACCAGAACCCCATTCATACTGAATGGAGAAAAAAAACCTTGGGAGAAACCTGGCTCAGTTGGGGCCGGTTCTCCTCTGGCTGGACGCCCAGCACTTAATTTCCTGTTAAATTTTAAACACGTCTATGTGAGATTGCGTAAAGGATTTATAGTGTGTGTGTGTTTGGTTCTGGTCATCTGGTCACATCTAGGTGTTCTGGTCTCCGATAAGGGTCATCTCTGGGTGCTGATCCACCATCTGATCTGGAAAAGGAACTGAGAAACAGAATAAGAAAGATTTAAACTGACGGAGTGTGTCTGCCTCCCGAACAGTGTTAGGGAGATTGTTCCAGAGCTTGGGCGCTAAATAGGAAAAGGATCTGCCGCCCGCAGCTCATTTTGATATTCTATGTATTATCAAACGGCCAGAGTTTTGAGTTCCTCGTTCTAGTAAGGACGCTAGCTGCAACGAACGATATGTTACTTCCTCGTTTACTGCTACAAACTGATGACGGCCAGATAAGTATGATTTGAACCATGCTAAGGCGCGTCTACTAATGCCAACATAGTTTTCTAGTCTATTCAAGAGAATGTTGTGATCGATAGTTTCAAACACAGTGCTAAGATCTAAAAGCACTAATAAAGAGATACAACCACGATCAGATGATAGAAGCAGGTCATTTGTAACTCTAATGAGAGCAGTCTCAGTACTACAGTACGCTCTAAATCCCAATTGGAAATCCTCACAGATACCATTTTTCTCTAAGAAGGAAGTTTTGAGGATACTACCTTTTCTGGTATCTTTAACAGATAATAGAGATTCAAGATTGGTCTGTAATTAACCAAGTCTTTAGGGTGAAGATGTGTTTCTTAATGAGTGGCTTAACTACAGCCAAATTGAAGGTTTTGGGGACGTATCCTAATGACAGTGAATTAATATTTAAAAAGGATATATGACTTCTGGAAGCAGCTCTTTTAATAGTTTAGTTGAAATTATGGTCTAACATACATGTTGTTGGTTTAGATGATTTAACAAGTTTCCTGAATGGAATAACATAATATAGTGCATTAAATGCAATAAAAGAAGAAAATGTTACAAATTCATAATAAAACACATTTTACAAGGGAAAATGGCAGCTGTGGTTGCTAGAAATTCAGGATGCCTGTATAGTTCACAACCTACAGCCATAATTTCATTAAGTGATATAATGCTAAATTACATATGTGAACAAGCGTATATGTACAGATAACCATCCCATTTTTTTTTACTAAAGATTATATAATAATTTATTATTTTTATTGACAAAAAAAAAAAAAAATATTGCATTAAACATACATTATAAACATTGCATAGTTTTCACCATATATAAATGTGTTTTGGGCAATTTACGGTATTTTACTGTACTTTTCCACTGTAAAATTACTCAGCATCTCAGAAAACCCCAAAATCTAGGCGGTAACAGTTGCTATGCCAGGATTGGTCAGAAACATGTTTAGGGCGGGCTTATCCAAGGTTCAGTTACAGTATCTGCTTTGCTTCAGTGACTTCATTCACCTGCAGGAGTGTAAGTGATGTATCAGACGAGTGAATGCATCCTCTTTCTCTTCACCTCAAGCATTTTTAGGAAAGATGAATAATTTGCTTACAATCTCCATTTCTCACCCTCTCAGCTGAAGCATCATAAAGACACAAAGGCCATCTGGTGCAAGTTATTTACAGAGAATACGGATGGTGTCTGTAATACTTCATTAACTGATTGTTTCATGTTTAATTTGAATGGATGTCACACTTTATCTGATGGAGGCAAACGTTGCATAGCTGGCATCATCCATTTAACATGGCTGACTGATCTTAAACAAAGCACATCTCACTCAGGCATGGCAAGGTCAACTAAAGTGTGTGACTTAGTGTGTGTGTGTGTGTGTGTGTGTGAAGAGAGCAGCATATTCAAAACAAAGACTTATGATTCACCCATTGAGGCGCTGATGCATTAATGACGTCAAAAGTGAATTCAGAGAAAGCAATGAGCTTTTTCCTCCACAGAGACTCTGCTAAAGAAAGAAAGGAACAGCTTAGCAACTGGGTTTTATATGAAACAGCATTCTGTCCCATCAGTACTGCAGCCATTGAGAAGCTTTTGCTTTCCATAAATAGGTAACAAATTACTTCTTAAAGGAATAGTTCACCCCAAAACATTATTAGATTATTTACCTTCAGACATTGATTTTCCTATTCCAAATCATATGGCTTGACCTTCTGAACTGTATCCAACAGTTTGAATCTAAAAATTGAAACAAAAATTCAAAATAATATAAAAAATATTTTAATAACCCCTGTTATTCAATTTAGTAACAAAAGTATTTCTTTAAACAATTGAACAATTATATATATATATATATATATATATATATATATATATATATATATATATATATATATAAAATGTAATTACTTATTGATAATTAAAATAATTACTTAATATGTCCTATTTACAGTGCTCCTTATTATTTCTTAGACCCAACTAAATAAATCTCAAATATCAAAATATGAAAACTCAAAAATAATAAAAACAATTAAAATAAAAACTTTTTGCACCTGTATATACAAACATATAATTAAAAAATAAAAGTGAAAAGTCATGTTTAGCTGTGCTTCTCATCATTTCCTGTATACAACCATCTAAATTTCAGATATCAATGTATAATACTTCAAAAACAATGTCACCAACAATTAACCAGATATCAACCTCTTCTTGTGTCTGCTATAGGTACATTTTATTTATCAACATATCGTATAACATAACGTACATTTATGAATCTATATATAAATCTATATATAGTTTCCAAAAATTGTCCCGCAAACCATGTATACCTGTTACTAAAGTTATTTTAAGAAAAATGAGGAAGTGTTTAAAATTACTGCAAACATCTGGTGCCAGTTAAGCTTGACATTGCTCTAACCTAATTTAAAGCTAAATGTTGTTACACATTCAAGCAATCCTCATATAAGTTGCAGTACCTACAGCAGGACGTACAGAATGTAGTTTGACCTTCTGATGCGGATGAACAATGAATTGTGAAAGTTAAGCAAGTTCCTTTAGTGAAAAAGAACAAAAATGTGAATTCTAGAACAATTGAAAACCGCTGAGAGTCTCCTGGTGCAGCGGACGACGGTTCCCTCCAGAGCCTGAACAAAGCCACTCCATAAATAGAATGGCCCAGGGCGCAGCCTTTGTAGTGTGCACTACAGCAGCCAGTGAGTGCTGTCAGAGTTCAGCGTGACTCAGCTCTGTGTAAATGTTATGGACCGGCTGACAGGAAATGTCATGTTTGTGAAAGCAGACAGCACAGGGACGCAGCTACATAGCAATACCTTGGCAACCACCCAGAACATCTTAACAAATGCGTAGCTACATCCTGGAAAGCATGCAGAACACCTTAGCAGCCTTATTCTGTAGGAATGCCTTGGAAAACCATGCAAAAAAACCTTGGAAACTGAACGGAAATACCTTGTCAACCACCCAGGAGGCCTTAGCAACTGTATAGCAACACACTGGAAACAGTCCAGAATACCTAACCAACTATACAGCAAATACCTTGCAACCAACCAGAACACTTTAGCGACCTTATTCTGTAGGAATGCCTTGGAAACCACCCAGAAAACCTTAGAAACTGAACAGCAATACACTGTCAACCACCCGGAAGACGTTAGCAACTGTATACTGTTGCAATGCCATGGCAACCACCCAGAAGACCTTAGCAATACTGTAGCAATGCCTTTGCAATCTCCTAGGAAGCCTTAGCAACTGTATAGCAACACACTGGAAACAGTCCAGAATACATAAGCAACTATACACAAAACACATTGCAACCCTCCAGAACACCTTATAAACCTTACTCTATAGGAATGCCTTGGAAACCACCTAGAAAACCTGAGTAGCAATACCCTGTCAACCACCGGAAGAACTTAGCAACTACATAGCAACACCCTGGCAACCACACAGAAAACCTGAGCAACTATATGCTGTAGCAATGCCCTTGCAATCTCCCAGGAAGCCATAGCAACTGTATAGCAACACACTGGAAACAGTCCAGAATACCTAAGCAACTAAAAATCTTGCAACCAACCAGAGCTCTGGTTACACTCTGACAACAACCTAGAATAACCTTAGCAAATTTATGCTATAGCAATGGCAAACACAGAGAACACCTTAGCAACTACATAGCAACACCATGGAATCCACCAAAAACACATTAGCAACCATATACTGCAGCAATGCCCTTTCATCCTCTCAGGAAACCTCAGCAGCTTCACAGAAGCACCCTAGAAACAGTCCAGAATACCATAGCAACTATACAGCAATGCCCTTGCAACCACCCAGGAGACCTTAGCAACTGCATAGCAACACCCTGGCAACCACCCAGACCACCTTAGCAACTGTACGTCCTTTCAACCATCCAGAACATCTTAGCAACTGTACAGCAACACCCTGGCAACCATCCAGATTACTTTAGCAACCATACAGTAATGACCTTGCAACCGCCCAGAACATTTTAAGCAATGCACTCATTTCTTCTGCATAAGAAAATACGAGCATTTTGTAACGAAACGACAAAATCAAGTGTAAGCAAAAGCTACGAAGACAAACTCGGACAGAAAGATAAACGCTGGCGATAGCGGAGCAGGTAATTGAGTTGGCCACCGCCCAGCCGCTGGTCACGTGCGCACAGAACACTCTTCCTCATTCTTTTGTTCTGTGAAGGGCAGAAGAATATCAGCATGCTAATAGGAAAACACCACATGAGGGAATGAATCACTTTATAGCTGATTTTTCATCTAGATGTTTGGTGCAACTTAGAAAAAAATGAGAATGAGCAATAGATTTCGAATGCATATGAATCAAACCTGTTTTGCTGGATCGCAGCAGATGTCAGAGACATCGACATTAAAAATGTTGCTGAGTAATATATCCTCCACCGGCAGGCTAGACAGCTAGATCACCAAAAATAGCTTTCGCTAAATTAATGAGTTAAGATTAAAAACAGACACTCCGCACACTGTAAACAGCATATATAACACACACAATGAAAAAAAAATGTTGTGAATAAAGGAAAACCAAACTCGTGCTTACTCCCAGACAAGGTTGTATAAGAGTGCTGAGTGATGCAGGCTGACGGAGCGCTCTTCAGGACATATTATACTGACCAGAGTCTCTTAATTAAAATGGACATATTAACAGCACAGACAGGTGTGTAATTATGGCTGAGGGCTGTTTGAACAAGCAGAACACACACACCTGCAGCTAATCGAATCGTGGAAGAGCCCTGGAAACCTAGAGTCCACACTGCAATAAATCAGCAGGGTCCTTAGCGCTCTTAACACCTTTTATAAAAACTGCGATCAACAGACGTAATATCTCATGCGTTCTCTAAATAAATAGATCTATTAAAAAGACATAAGCAATGGTATTCTAGCATGTAAAAGTCCAAGGTAAGTTTAGGTTTTATTCTTTGCTTCAGCATAAATGAAATGCAGCATCAGAGGTGATTTGCTGTTGTCATGACAACGGCCGTTAAATAGATGCAAGACAGGTGATGACGGTCGAACAGAAGCACGGAAAGAACAGAGAGATCGTAATTCCATGTGCAAATAAAAAGGAGACCGAAAAACACTCGTAATTAAACACTGCAACAAAAATAAAATCAAATCAAATAAATAAATAAAATGAATGTAGTTGCTGATACATAATGTGTGTTTAATGTATATATTTAATGTATATATTATTAATATATATATATATATATATATATATATATATATATATATATATATATATATATATATATATATATATATATATTATTATTATTTTGGTGTATATATATATATATATATATATATATATATATATATATATATATATATATATATATATATATATATATATATAATATATATATATATATAATAATAGTAAAAACTATAAAATGTTTCTAAAATGACAATGGAAAATACATGACAAACATTATTAATAGTTACCAAATTAGCTAGTTACCAAACCAACTTTTTACATTTTAATTTAGTAACTTAATGTTGTTAAGACCTAAATTTAAAGTGAAATAAAGAAGCTATAAAAACTATATAGACATGTTTAACAAATGAATTACTTATACACTATAACTATTACATATAACACACATATACACATAATAACACAGTGTAAAGTCCATTTTGATCTTAAATTCTTAAAAAGTAAAACATCAACCAATAAATTAAAATGAAGCAATAAATAAATTGTGCGCCCTATCAACCATGTAACAAGATGGCAGGTCTGCGCGGACAAACTTTCATTTCCTAGAAAAAAAATTTCAAATGTAGTTTTCAAATTGCCGGTGCGTTTCTGAGAGCAATGAATTCAGATTGGCCTTCCTGGAAGTGAGACGTTAGCAGGTTTTGCTCTCAGCCTCGGCGTGGAGAATGAAGCAGCTGTCAGACGGGCCTGCAGCGACAGAACAATACAAGAGAGAGCGGAGCAATTCTACAGTCTCGTGTGCTGTATTTCTATTATGTCCTCTACCTCTTTTAGTTCTCTGAGCGTTTGGTTGCTCTCCAGGGAATAATGAGCAGGGTTCACAGACGCCGGGTTATTCTGGTCAGCCGCTTTCGCGGACAGGAAGTCGGTCTCACACCGGTGAATCTGTTTTTATACTTTTTAAAATAAAGTGATGAGAGATCGAGTGCTACTGTTATGAACAGCACCTCTGTGGCTCTCTCTGACCACCACCGGAGGGAGCCCTCACCCGAGTACTGATCGCTCTAGGACTCCATTTCCCATAATCCCGTGCCTTGGACTGATTAGCGCTGCCAGGTGTTCCTCATTCCCTTTCCCCTTTAAAAGATCTGCCCTGCCATCAATCTGTGCGAAGTCTTGTTTGTTTGTACAGCAATTCCGAGCGTTTATCCCTGTATCTGTATTCCTGTTGCCGACCTTGTTCCTGTTTGATTCTACGATTGATTTCTGCCTGCCTACCGACCCTCTGCCTGTCTTTGTTTACGTCTCTTGGATTCCCCTGTATACTGTCGTTCGCTCCTGTTTTACCCTGCCTGTCTGACCACGATTAAAGTCTGTCGCAAATGGATCCACCTGTCTTCGACCAGTCTTTACAGAAGACTTCGCCACTACCGGATCCAGCGGATATGTATCAGGTGATGTCAGAAGTCTCGTCCCAAGCCGCCATACTCGCCGCGCACCAGCATCAACTGCACAAACTCACCACTTTAACTGAGGAACTGGTGAGATCGATCCACACTTTAACCCTCGCTACCGGGAATCCAGACCAACACGCCGCTCAAGCCGCTCAACCCGTTCAGCCTACCGTGACTCCGCCTCAATCTAACCTCAGTCCTCGTCTCAGTCTGCCCGACAAGTTCGACGGATCATCCGCAAAATGTAAGGGTTTTTTGTTGCAATGCGCTTTGTTTATTAGCCAACAACCCAGTTTATACCCCACTGAAGATAGCAAGGTTGCTTTGATCTGTTCTCTGCTCACCGGGAGAGCGCTCGATTGGGCCACAGCCACCTGGGAAGCACGTCGCATGTCTTTTCCCTCGTACAATGATTTTGTGCAAGAATTCAGGGGAGTCTTCGAACAAGTAGCCGGAGGGAAAGATCCCGGAGAGCAACTGCTTACCCTCGCTCAAGGTACCAGCACTGCAGCGGATTATACTCTCACTTTTCGCACGCTTGCTGCCCAATCAGGTTGGGGTGAATCACCTCTCAAACTAATGTATCGTAGAGAGGCTTGAACACGGACCTTCAAAAGGAACTGGCTTGTCGCGATGAAGGCAGATCGCTTGAGGAGTACATGGAGATCGCAATCAAGCTGGATAATATTCTCAGAGCGCCACGACAAGTGTGAGAGTTTTCCCGTTCAAAGCCTTGCTCGATTAACGGCACCAGAGCCCATGCAGATCAGTTCAGCCCACTTAGACTCCAAGGAGCGGGATCGAAGAGTGCGTGAGCGCCTGTGTCTCTACTGTGGTCAGGCCGGGCACTTCCGAATGTCATGCCCCACACGTCCCCAGCGCCATCAAGCAGCATCGGTAAGACATCAAACTCACTCTGATTCTTTTGAGATTCATGTCCAGCTAAAGGTGAAACGGACTTGGATTACGGCCGTTGCCCTCATTGATTCGGGGGCGGCCGGCAATTTTATCGATCAATCTTTTGCTAAGTCTAATGGAATCTCTCTTGTCCCATGTGAACCTCACGTTGCAGTGGCGGCGCTAGATGGACGCCCTCTTGGACCCGGTAATGTTTCATCAGTCACGGAAACCTTAGTACTGCAAGTAAGCCCCCTTCATTCCGAATCTATTCGCCTGTTTGTAATTCAGTCTCCCAAACATCACATCGTCCTTGGACTACCCTGGCTCGAGATTCACAACCCCACCATATCCTGGGCCGACCACCAAATAACACATTGGTCATCAAACTGTCACAAGCACTGTCTGAACAATCCTGTACACCAATCTCCTTCCAAGCCATCTCCCTCTAAAGAGAAGTCATTTCCCTCCGAAGAGAGGGTCACCACGCCACCTGAACTTCCTGGGGAGTATCAAGATCTCGCCCTAGCATTCAGTGAAAGGGGTGCAACACAACTACCACCTCACCGTTCGTATGATTGTGCCATCGACCTCATGCCCGGACGCACTCCTCAACGAGGCCGTGTTTTCCCCCTCTCACAACCAGAATCAGAGGCAATGAAATCATACATCGAGGAAGAACTCGCCAAGGGATTCATTCGCCCATCTACTTCACCAGCATCCGCGGGGTTTTTCTTCGTCAAGAAGAAGGATGGTAGTCTTCGGCCCTGTATTGATTATCGCAGTCTGAACGAGGTCACAGTTAAATATCGCTATCCGCTGCCACTAGTACCAGCCTCCCTGGAACAACTTCGCAGAGCAAAATTCTTTACAAAACTAGATCTTCGTAACGCCTATAATTTGATCCGTATCAGAGAGGGAGACGAGTGGAAGACAGCTTTTTCAACAACCTCCGGGCACTATGAATACCTCGTTATGCCGTTCGGACTTGCAAACAGTCCGTCGGTCTTCCAAGCTTTCGTCAATGAGGTGTTTAGAGATATGCTAAATCAATTTCTCATCGTTTACATGGACGACATCCTTGTTTACTCAGATAACCTCGATGCCCATGTCACTCACGTCAGGTCAGTTCTCCAACGCTTAATAGACAATCAACTTTACGCCAAGCTCCAGAAATGCGAGTTCCACAAGACCCAAGTGGCTTACTTAGGATACATCATCAGTGCGGAGGGGGTAACGATGGACGAGCACAAGGTCAAAGCAGTAGTGGAGTGGCCACGCCCCTCCACTGTCAAGGAGTTACAACGTTTTCTGGGCTTCTCGAATTTCTATCGAAGATTCATCCGCAATTTTAGTCTTGTTGCAGCTCCCCTCACTTCACTAGTTAAAGGGAATTCACATCGCCTATCGTGGTCACCCGACAGTATCCAAGCATTCAACCTACTCCGGGATAAGTTCACTTCCGCTCCGATACTCCATCACCCAGACCCCAACCGGGAGTTCATAGTCGAGGTGGATGCATCGAATGTAGGCATCGGAGCCATTTTGTCTCAACGCCACGGGCACCCAGCAAAACTTTACCCCTGTGCCTACTATTCTCGTGAACTCAACTCAGCGGAACGCAACTATGATGTGGGAGATAGAGAGCTCCTCGCGATGAAATCCGCTCTTGAGGAGTGGCGGCACTGGCTGGAGGGGGCCAAATTCCCATTCACTATCCTGACTGACCACAGAAACCTTGAATACATCCAGTCCGCTAAACGCCTAAATTCACGGCAAGCTAGATGGTCTCTGTTTTTTTCCCGGTTTGATTTTAAGGTTACCTATCGCCCAGGCTCTAAGAACACTAAGGCAGATGCCCTATCCAGGCAGTTCGAGAGCACCCCCTGCGAATTCTCTATGGACCCCATTCTACCGTCGGCTCGTATTGTGGCTCCAGTTCAGTGGGACATCATGACGGAGATCTCTGAGGCACAACTGGATGAACCTGCCCCCCCAGGATGCCCACCCAATCGAACCTATGTGCCTCAAGCCCTGAGATCAAGAGTTCTCCATTGGATTCATGATAGCCCCAGCTCCGGTCATCCAGGTATCACTGCCACCCTTCACTTAGTCAACAACCGCTTTTGGTGGCCAACCATACGCTCGGACACTATCCAATCGCTCAACAGTGCCAAATATGCAACATCACTAAAACCTCTCACCAACGCCCAGCAGGACTCCTACAACCGCTACCCATACCAGAAAGACCATGGTCTCACATTGCCATCGACTTCGTGACGGATCTGCCGGTCTCCAATTCATTCACCACGGTGCTCACGGTTGTTGACCGGTTTTCTAAGTCTTGCAGGTTCATACCTCTGCCGAAATTACCCACAGCCTGGGAAACTGCCGAGGTGCTTTTACAGCAAGTGTTCCGTTTTTACGGCTTACCAGAGGACATTGTATCAGACCGTGGCCCACAGTTCACCTCTCGAGTCTGGCAAGCCTTCTGTTCCCAACTCAATATTAATGTAAGTCTAACGTCAGGTTATCACCCCCAATCCAACGGTCAAGCTGAACGCATGAATCAGGAACTGTCTCAATTTCTACGGAATTACTGCCACGACAATCAAAACGATTGGAGCCGCTATCTTGTCTGGGCTGAGTATGCGCAGAACTCATTGAGGAAGCAATCTACCGGGCTGACTCCCTTCCAATGTGTCCTGGGCTTTCAACCACCACTATTTCCTTGGTCTGGAGAACCTCAGCACTACCCGCAATCAATTCGTGGCTACAGAGGAGTGAGGAAGTGTGGAATTCGGCTCACGTTCATCTCAGAGGAGCAGTCAGGAGGTTTCAAGAACAAGCCGACCGCCATCGCCGAGAGGGGCCGGAATATTCACCTGGCGACTGGGTCTGGCTATCGACCCGGGACCTCCGACTTCGGTTACCCTGCAAGAAGCTAAGCCCAAGGTACGTGGGTCCTTTCAAGGTCATTGCACAAGTCTCACCAGTTTCTTACCGCCTAGATCTCCCTGCTAATTACCGTATTGCTTCTACATTCCATGTCTCTTTGCTTAAACCCGCCGGTGGCCCGGGAGGAGAGAGGGACCAGGATGAGGTTGCTGCCGAGGACGCCCCTCCCCTAATCATCGATGGCGAGGAAGCCTACCAGGTTCGAGAAATCCTGGATTCACGACGCCGAGGCAGGGAACTGCAGTACCTAATCGACTGGGAGGGCTATGGACCAGAAGAAAGGTCCTGGATACCTGCTCGAGACATTCTCGATCCTTCACTCATCGCTACCTTCCACCAGGACCACCCCGACAAACCTGCTCCCAGACCCCGTGGAAGACCTCGGCGTCGAATCACCCCTCGCTTCCGGAGCCGCTCGCAGGGGGAGGGCTCTGTTATGAACAGCACCTCTGTGGCTCTCTCTGACCACCACCGGAGGGAGCCCTCACCCGAGTACTGATCGCTCTAGGACTCCATTTCCCATAATCCCGTGCCTTGGACTGATTAGCGCTGCCAGGTGTTCCTCATTCCCTTTCCCCTTTAAAAGATCTGCCCTGCCATCAATCTGTGCGAAGTCTTGTTTGTTTGTACAGCAATTCCGAGCGTTTATCCCTGTATCTGTATTCCTGTTGCCGACCTTGTTCCTGTTTGATTCTACGATTGATTTCTGCCTGCCTACCGACCCTCTGCCTGTCTTTGTTTACGTCTCTTGGATTCCCCTGTATACTGTCGTTCGCTCCTGTTTTACCCTGCCTGTCTGACCACGATTAAAGTCTGTCGCAAATGGATCCACCTGTCTTCGACCAGTCATTACAGCTACAGTGACTATCGCGCAAATAAATGGTGTTTGGAAATCTGCAGTGTTCTTAAATGTTGGCAGCAGTAATTTGATAAAAAAGACTTGTTAATAATTACAATAAACAATTTAATAGCCATCTAAATTGCCATTAATAACCCTTGTGTTGTTCCAGAATGTACTTTCTTTATGTGAAACACAAAATGAGATGTTATGTAGAAAAAAAAGGCAAGTTTTTCTTAACTTTATTAAACATGTCATCAGCAAGGCATCATTAAACCTAGTCCTAGGTTAAAATATAAATCTTTAAAAAAAAATGTAAATATGTCAGTGCCTTTGTTTTGTCTTAAGATGCAGACCGGTAATGCTTTTTTCTAAAGCATGTTTATAAAAGTTGCTTAAATGTCCTAATTGAACTGTGGCTTAATCCTGGTTTAGGCTAAGCCACGTCTGTGAAACCAGGCCCATGCATTAAAAGAGGGCTGCAACAAAATCAGATTTTTCCACTGCAAAAGAAATGGTAGTCAATAGCATTTATTTTCGTTCGCACAGATAGCTTAACGGTACTAAAGTGTAACGCATTTTCCAAAATTACAACCGCATAAATAAAGCTATTTGTTTTAAAAAATAGTTTTTTAGGGATATTTTCACGCATACTTTCATTCCTTGACTGGGGAAATATAGCGTTACATCACTCAACAGCGCATCCTCTGCAGTGAATGGGTGCCGTCGGAATGACTGGTGCGGTAACTTGTGGAATATTGTGATGTTTTTGCGATGTTTTAGCTGTTTGGACTGACGGCACCCATTCACTGCATAAATAAATATCAAAGTTAATGTTCTAAGCGTGTAATAGGAAATTATTTAACTATATTATCCTCAAACCTCTCAAATCTAGTGACTAGCTGTTCCTTGAAATTTCTGCATGGTCTGAAAAAACCGTCACTCCCAGAAATTTCATCACGGGCTTTTTAATCAGATTGGAACTGGTGATTTCTGATGGCTCCTGCCATGTTTCTATTGAATATGCATAATGCGGTCAGCGAGCAGCCGTCTGGATCTGAGGCTACAGGCTCTGTCTCGGGTAAACACGCGAAGCTTGATTCAGCAAAATAAATGAGATGAATCCGGGGCCAAAAACCTCGTCCCAAAACTCATTAGCCTTAGAAAGAGAGAGGAGCTCAGCTGTGAATATGAAATGCAATATCACGTCAGCTCTGACTCTTTGAAAAACACACAGCGAGGGAGAGAGATCTGAATGCGGAGCGTAATATCTTGTCAACACAAAGTCTCGGCAATTGCAAGGGTGTTAGCCGACGTTTGTTTGCGCTGAACCGGGCGTAGATGGCACGTAAGCTAACGGGCAGAAATTGATCATCTGAGCAGCAGAACATGACTGCAGAGACAGATGCCTTGTGGGTAATTTCACATATGCACTACTTCTTTGTAAACCAAGCCGGTGTCTAATAGCATCGTACATTTCAAATGTGCTTCTGTAGCTCATTCTGATTTGATTGCATTGGACCAAAACTTTGACAATCCCACCAAAATGCTTGCAAAAATGCCCGAAAAAGTCTTTTTAATTATATATTTTAGATCCCTTAATGCCTAAACTCGACAGTTACCTTGCTAACTATTAATAAGCAGCAAATTAGGAGTTTGGTGACGCAAAATACATAATAATTAATTGGTTACACTTTACAATGGGTCGTTTGTTAACATTAGTAACATGAACAATGCATTTATCACACTATTTGTTGATCTTCGTTAATGTTAGTTAATGAGTTTTTTATTGTTACTTCATGTTTGCTCACACTGCATTGAGTAATGTTGTGCAAGCAACTTGTGGTTTTAATAATGCATCAGTAAACGCTGAAATTAACATTAACTAAGATTAATAAATACCATAGAAGTATTACTGATGCTGTTAACTAATGAACATCATTGTAAAGTGTAAAGTACCAATTATTATTCTTTTTTTTAAATGTAACCATTTTTGCAATATTCAGTCGAAAATTGAGATGCATAATTTCAGATAAATGAAGCCCGGTCAATAATTATTAAAGAGGTATACAATCTGTGCTGAGAAAAAAAAGACAAACAAACAAATAAAAACAAAGTTGCTAACCAATATATATGTACTAATAAATAGTTAATATATATGTATATATAATATATATATATATATATATATATATATATATATATATATATATATATATATATATATATATATATATATATATATTAAAATAGTTAATAGTAAGAATTGGTACCTAAACTAAAGTGTTATTATGAAAATTACACACAAACAATACTTTTTATACTCAATGAATGAACTGTTTAAGCTCAGATAAATCAGTACTAAAATGAAAGATAAAAAACATTGAATCCAAGAACTAATAAATAAAAGATTTACAAATATCAAGTTAGTTTAGGATTAAAAAACAATGAAAATTGGGTTTGATTTTAAGGAAAACACATCATAATTTACAAACCGGATTCCAAAAAAGTTGGGACACTATACAAATCGTGAATAAAAACTGAATGCAATGATGTGTAGGTGCCAACTTCTAATATTTTATTCAGAATAGAACATAAATCACGAAACAAAAGTTTAAACTGAGAAAATGTACCATTTTAAGGGAAAAATATATTGATTCAGAATTTCATGGTGTCAACAAATCCCAAAAAAGTTGGGACAAGTAGCAATAAGAGGCTGGAAAAAGTCAATTTAAGCATAACGAGGAGCTGGAAGACCAATTAACACTAATTAGGTCAATTGGCAACATGATTGGGTATAAAAAGAGCTTCTCAGAGTGGCAGTGTCTCTCAGAAGCCAAGATGGGTAGAGGATCACCAATTCCCACAATGTTGCGCAGAAAGATAGTGGAGCAATATCAGAAAGGTGTTACCCAGCGAAAAATTGCAAAGACTTTGCATCTATCATCATCAACTGTGCATAACATCATCCAAAGATTCAGAGAATCTGGAACAATCTCTGTGAGAAAGGGTCAAGGCCCGAAACCATACTGGATGCCCGTGATCTCCGGCCCTTAAACGACACTGCACCACAAACAGGAATGCTACTGTAAAGGAAATCACAGAATGGGCTCAGGAATACTTCCAGAAACCATTGTCAGTGAACACAATCCACCGTGCCATCCGCCGTTGCCAGCTGAAACTCTACAGTGCAAAGAAGAAGCCATTTCTAAGCAAGATCCACAAGCTCAGGCGTTTACACTGGGCCAGGGATTATTTAAAATGGAGTGTGGCGAAATGGAAGACTGTTCTGTGGTCAGACGAGTCACGATTCGAAGTTCTTTTTGGAAATCTGGGACGCCATGTCATCCGGACCAAAGAGGACAAGGACAACCCAAGTTGTTATCAACGCTCGGTTCAGAAGCCTGCATCTCTGATCGTATGGGGTTGCATGAGTGCGTGTGGCATGGGCAGCTTGCATGTCTGGAAAGGTACCATCAATGCAGAAAAATATATTCAGGTTCTAGAACAACATATGCTCCCATCCAGACGTCATCTTTTTCAGGGAAGACCCTGCATTTTTCAACAACATAATGCCAGACCACATTCTGCATCAATCACAGCATCATGGCTGCGTAGGAGAAGGATCCGGGTGCTGAAATGGCCAGTCTGCAGTCCAGATCTTTCACCTATAGAGAACATTTGGCGCATCATAAAGAGGAAGGTGCGACAAAGAAGGCCCAAGACGATTGAACAGTTAGAGGCCTGTATTAGACAAGAATGGGAGAGCATTCCTATTTCTAAACTTGAGAAACTGGTCTCCTCTGTCCCCAGACGTCTGTTGAGTGTTGTAAAAAGAAGGGGAGATGCCACACAGTGGTGAAAATGTCCTTGTCCCAACTTTTTTGGGATTTGTTGACACCATGAAATTCTGAATCAACATATTTTTCCCTTAAAATGGTACATTTTCTCAGTTTAAACTTTTGTTCCGTGAGTTATGTTCTATTCTGAATAAAATATTAGAAGTTGGCACCTACACATCATTGCATTCAGTTTTTATTCACGATTTGTATAGTGTCCCAACTTTTTTGGAATCCGGTTTGTATATATACACTAAATTGCAAGAATTAAATGCATTGCTGGATCGTTTATAAATGCATGTGTGTGAATTAATGTAAATGCATATGTAAACTTTGGCATACATACAACTTATGGCGCACTAATTCTAATCTTACACAATATTGATTTGGGACAAATGTATGCATATATGTATATGGATAAGAATGCAATGTTTACACGTTAAAAGAAGTCATTGATAAAACATGCGCGTTTTTGCTTTAGCGTGAACTTAAACAAGCATTATTTGAAAAAAATCCTTGTTTCTTTCCTTGTAGAAAGGGTTTTTACATTTTTGTAGCACAAAAAACAATGGCTTTATCTATAGCTGCACTATATGCATATAGATCTTAATCTTGATAGAAGAAAGTATTTTAACACTGACAGTATAACGCGGCATGGAGCGTGTCAGCTGGAAGTTTGAGTCCTTTCAAAGCGTCTCAGACTGCTGATCCCGTACCGTCAGGCTTTACACTGCATATATCTCACAATGCAATTTGAATTTATAAATTATTGAAGTGACAAATATTGAGACTCATTATGCAAATGGTATGCGAGAGGGAACGATTAGCATGGAAAACGCGTCACGCCGAGGCGGTTGGAGGATACGCAATCCTGACAGACTGGAGCTCATTAGCATTCCTGCAGATACCTGGTGGAGTCCACGACTGGAAGTACTGTAGCTTTTTCAGATCTGACCACAGGTGGGATGTAGCACAAAAAAAAAAAAAAAAAAAACATGTTGACATGCTAATTCCAACTATAAATCTGCTAAGATGAGCGTAGTGGAGGGGAAACTAATTGCACGTGGATTGCAGCGGCGTTTAATGATTTTGAGCAAGACTGCCACGAATAAAACGTACGTAGATGCTTTTCGATGCATCGCTAATGCTTTTCACCGCACACGTCGTTTCAAAGCAGCTTTGCAGAAAAGCGTGACGTTAATGTTTACGGTATCTTGATATCTCGATGCCTTATAGGCGCTTTTAGCAGATAAGAGCTGGGTGATAATATCATTTACATGTGATTTACAATACAAGCAAACACGCGGAGGAGATTGCCTATATAGTATATATTACCCCATCCGAACATAATGTATAGATGCGGATAAGTTGGACATAGTTGCATAACCAACTTTATGTAAAGAGATGGCTGATAATATAGTTACATTTTCGATTTTCGGTTTTTGTCATTTTTTGGTTTATTACAAGCAATCAAGCGGTTGAGATTTGTTATGTAGTATATATCGACCTATAAGTGAGTATATATTGTCTGTGTGTGCAGACGGACCTGGACCAAAGCAGTAATTGCAGTCAATGTTTTGAAATTGAGATAAATATTGATTATATGTCACCTAAAAGCTGAATGAATAAGCTTTCCATTGATGTAAGGTTTTGTTAGATTCGGACAATATTTGGGCAAGATACAACTATACAACTATAAATCAAAAAATTTAATATATTTAGAAAATTGCCTTTAAAGTCGTCCAAATATTGTTCTTAGCAATGCATATTACTAGTCTGATATATTTACACTAGGAAACTTACAGAATATCTTCATGGATCATCTTTACTTAATATCCTTATAATTTTTACCATTAAAGAAAAATGTATAATTTTGACGCGTACAGTGTATTGTTGGCTATTACTAAATATACACATGCTACAAGACTTTTTTTTTGGTTCAGGGTCACAAATGTAGTTGGAAATCCAATTTACAGAGCTGTGCATCGGTTCACATCTTTGCAACAATATAAATGATATTCTAAACCCATTATAAAGTATGACATTACTTGCTTTGTCTGCCATCTTTTTGATGGACCTTGTCAAATGCATTATTGCACTGCTTTCTCTGCGAAGGACAGTAACAAATCTCTTTTTAAATTTGGCCAAAACAGAGTAACCAGCCTTTTGAATCAGCATTGATCCACTGCATCATTTGCACGAAGCTAAGCTTTTCTCGAATTTGTTCCACCGTCCAGCAGTCGCTGTCATTCAGATCCCTGAAGATCACCCACTTTTTTGAAAAAACTAATGACTTCATGTTGCTTCGTCACTGCGGGAGCGGACGTCCTTTTAGCCCTGACAGAA
This sequence comes from Puntigrus tetrazona, assembly GCF_018831695.1. Classification (NCBI taxonomy): domain Eukaryota; kingdom Metazoa; phylum Chordata; class Actinopteri; order Cypriniformes; family Cyprinidae; genus Puntigrus; species Puntigrus tetrazona. The sequence goes on along the minus strand of NW_025048446.1, from coordinate 626,401 downwards.
ACTCTTCTATGCATTTAAGCCGAGCTGCACATAAAGAGAGAGCAAGAGAGACCATCAAGGACAGAGAGAGCGATTTCTCACGTTGATTGGAATTTTGGTGACTTTGGTGATTTGCAGGAAAATCAATTTATGTGGCCTGAAGGTGTCTGACTCACCGCTGACGTCGGAAGACCTTCGTGCTTCACATTTGACGTCTCGCGCGACGCGTTCGCCGAAATATCTCATTAACAAATGGCGTCCACCGTTTCAATTCGAGATGGTGCAAAGCTGCATTTTGTTGGCGAGTAATTAGCTGACCAAAAGCCATCGCTCGGATCTCTAAACGGACGGAGCAGGTGAAGAGAAAGGAGCCGACAGCTAACGCTCTCTCTCTGACAGGAAAGGGGTCAGCCTCGGGAAGGAAACATGATTTATTCAGGCGTTCAGTGTATTGTCGGTGGATTGTGCGAGGCCAGGCCTTTAAAGAGAAACCCTGGGGAGAACACCAGCACTTTTATCCTCTCTCTCTCTCTCTATCTCTCTCTCTGTCTGTCTCTCTCTTTCTATCCATCCAGCTCTCTCATTAAGTGTATCTCCTCCAGAACCGCAGTGAGAAATTAGAGTGACACTACACTGGCCTCCTCTAGGTCACTCTGAGACATTTACAGCATTTACAGGCTCTTCACACACTGTTCCGGCAATACATTACATGCATTCTCCACCAAAACACAGCTACTGACGCAGAACTCGATCTTGCATTCTTGTAATTGCTGATCTTTATAAATATGCAATTGCTCTGATGCATCTCGTTACTTAATGCGCGCTCTGCGAATGGCCACTTATTGCTTGCATTGAGATAATAGTTTAACATCCGAAGTTAAATAATGTTGCCTGTATGCAGTTTTGAACTGGCTTTAATGCAATGGTTAGATGCGTGCAGCATGGAATTTATGGTAGGCTAATCAATTAGGAATTGAATGATTTACAGTTTAAAAAACTGACTTCTTTTGCACACGTTCTCCACCAAAAACACTGCTGGTAGACAGAGGACACGTTCTTGCATTTGGCTGTGCTATTTTTTAAAAGTTGGTCTATAAAAATATGCGGAACTGCTCTGATGCATCTCATTTTTGCTCTGCGTCTATATTTCTGTTTTATGCAAGAACTAGGGTTAACCTCGACTGAAGAGTTTTCCGGGCGACTAGTAGCCGTAAGTTTTAAGCATTAGTCAACTAATTGCACATTTATTATTAAACCGTTTATCTCATTATAATGAGCATTTAATTGCCTACATAGCCTAATAAGCACTTAATTGAATGCATAAAGCTTGGCACAGTGCACAGGCAGAAGTAATAATTACGAATGTGCATTAACAATTTAATTATGTATTGATACACTAGTGCATTCTTTGTTATCGTCTTAAGAGATTAAGTCGGTGACATTACTAGTGGCTGTGACTGTATGCATGTTTCATGCAAATTACATAATCTGAAAATGGTCCCACTTTTTATTAGGTGGCTTTAACTACTATGTACCTACATTTAAATTAATCATTTGGTACAATGCACTTATTGTACATGTGCATATTTTCACATTGTACTTCTATATGTATATCTATAAGATCTATAATCTATCGTTTTTGTAATTTCACCTATAATTAAACTTTTGACCCATCCTTTGCACCCTTAAACCTAGCCATACCACCAAACTGTCCCTAGCCTTACCCATATCCCCCTCAATAGTGTTTTGCAATACAATATGACCGCAATAAGTACACTGCACTTATTTTTATATCTTATTAGCACATAGTAGTTAAAGGAATAGTTCACCCAAAAATGAAAATTCTGTCATCATTTATTCAGCCTCAAGTAGTTCCATACCTGTATGAATTTCTTTGTTCAGCCGAATACATATTTTTCCTCTGAGCGTTAAAAGTTCACAAACACCGGCTCCCAAAACCAATATAAGTCTTTCATAACCCATAATAGAGGCACTTTAAACTCAATAGACGTACGGTCTTCAGCTTCACCGAGTTTCAATTGACCTTGCTTTTACCGACTGAATTGGATCAAGGGTTAATTGAAAGATAATGCCGATGTGATAATGCTGGGGGATATTCACTTGCATTCACTGCAGTACTCCCATGCACCGATGTAAATAAATGGCAAAGTCTCACTTTGAGTCAAGTCAAGCTAAGTAATGGCCAGGGAAATGTGTTTCTGGACGAGGAGGCCAGTGGGAGCTGTATACAGGTATTACAGCTGTCTAAGCGGCTCCTCGGGGAGGTCAAGCATTTATCTGCTCTGTGTGCCGGCTGGCGCTTACTGCTGACAAAGCACCTTACACATGTTCTCTCTCTCTCTGAGCTGTAGTATATTTCTAGAAACACTAGAGTGCTGCCAATGAGGCTAATTATGGTAAAAGTCGTCCACGTGGCGGAGTAAAGCTGACCGCTGGCAGAGCCCGCACAGTAGATGAGATCAAGCTGTAATCTATGGAAATGTGGCCTCCATTTGGCCATCCGCTCTGTAATGAATTGGAGCACTTGTGGTGAATTATGTTGTTTTGATTTCGGTAATGGCATGACTACAGTGTTCTGCTTGTTTGAGCGTAGAGTAATGACCCAGTAATTCTGGACTGAGCTTTATTTCACACATTCGGACCGGACTTACTGCATTAACAGATGACCCACATTATGAGGGGGAATTTATAATGCTTACACTTGAGCGTAAAAGAGGAGATTCTTAGTTTTATTGGAACAATTATGATTTAATATTTCATGACCAAATGAAATAAGCTTTCTAAAAAGGTCGCGTGACTGTGGATGTCCTTAAATGAATAGTTCACCCAATTTGCTGAAAATGTACTCACCCTTAGGCCGTCCGAGATGTAGATGAGTTTGTTTCTTCATAGGAACAGATTTGGAGAGACGTAGCTTTTGATCACTTGCTCTGCAGTGAATGGGTGCCGTCAGAATAAGTATCCAAACAGCTGAATGAAAACATATCAATAATTCACACCACTCCATCATTGAACATCATGTGAAGCAAAAAGCTGCGTGTTTGTAAGAAACAAATCCATCAGTAAGTCATGCCCATCATTTACTAAAACAAGGACATTTTTCATATTTACTAAAATGAGTACGCAAAATTGTAATTCATGGCCACGATTTACTAAAACAAGGACATTAATCTGTACATTATGGCCAGATTTATATAAAAAAAAAGAAATAAATTCTTAATTCATGGCCACAGTTGACTAAAATGAGGAAACAATTTGTACAAAGTGTCCATGTTTTCGAAACTAAGGAAAGTCATTCTTATTTTAAGGCCACAATTTACTAAAGCGAGGAAATACAGTATTATACCGTATTATTACCGCATGGCCAGATTTACTAAAACAAGGGAATACATTTTTAACTCATGGCCACAGTTTACTAAAACGAGGAAACTGAAAAGTGGACATATTTCCTAAACCAAGGAAATTAATTAGTACAACGTGGCCATATTTACTAAAACGAGGGAGCAAATTTGTCATTCATGGCCACGATTTACTAGTTATAATTTTATAATAGAGCCGCTTTCAACTCAATAGAGATATGGTCTTCAGCTTTGGTGAGATTCAATACCGACCGAAGGGGATCAAGGGTTAATTGAAAGAATGGTGTGATATCTTACACTTGTATTCACTGCAGTACTCTCATGGACCATTGCAAATAAATGACAAACTCTCGCTTTGATGAACTTCAGGTCAAGCTTAGTAATGGAAGATCAACATGGCCAGTTTTACTACAACCATGGAAAGCATTATGACCACAAATGTACTAAAACGAAGAAAGAAACTCTTGATTTATAGCCAAAATGCACTAAAACAAAACACACATCCTGATTTTATATTCGAATTTATATGTTCCTAGGTCAACATATTTACCTGTAATTACAACATTTCTACACCTAAACCTAACCTTACCCATTTGATGCAACCTGTGTTGTTAAAAGCGCTATTTAAATAAAAATGATTGATTGATTGATTGATAAATAATGCCTAACACCAGAGGAAATGATAGACGCAAGCACCAAACACTGATCGTAAGCCTAAAATACACAAAAACTAACTATTCACAATGCTTTTTTTGGAAACGAGCTAACTAGTCACGAACGGATCTCTAAGATGCTGCTGTATTGAAAATACATATTGACTAATTTACTATTTTTGCTCACTGTCATCATGCTTTATTTGATCTGTGATTCATCGCGGGTCCCCTTATGCACATGCGTTTACAATGGACGCGTAAAAATACATAATTAAAATGCATTTTTCATTTAAATAGAACGAAAGATGCAGATAGCAATGTACGTTAGCTTACCTATTTATCAAAGCCTATAAATCTTACTAACAAGAAACTATCTTTCTAACCACAGGTCCAAGCACGTACGTTTGTAACGTTGATTGCGGACGTTGAACGCCGCATCGTTGGACTGTCGGTAACAACAGACCTTGCGACCTTTGGGAAACGTAGCCCTGATTGGATCACAATCGTGTTCCAGGATTGACCCGAGAACGCTTCCAACTCTGAAAAATCAGTTTCTGACAATACTTTAGTACAATGTGGCCGGGCTTGCTAAAAAAAAAGGGATTCTTAATTCTTGGCAGCAATTCATTACAGCCTAATCATGAAATGAATCAGTACGGCGAGGCTGGCATTGATTTAGTCAGTTTACTTGTTGATCGGGACCGAGGAGACAATGGCGCGGTGTAACCAAGTCTCTGTTTGCCTCTGTGCAACAAGCCAGAAAACGGCTTGAGATTCAGCAGCAGCCTTTGAGTCAGGACAGCGCCTATGATGTCTCAAAATGCTGCTTATGTAGGCAGCCCTGCGTGTCTCTCTCTCTCTCTCTCTCTCTCTGCTGCATCGGTGATGAGGTGTCTGTGTCTCAAAGCCTCCCAGTGGAGCGTGTCAGTGCCGAGGTCAGCCCAAGGACTCACTCCCACACACATCTATGAGCAAGAACAATCACAGCGACGCAGCGAGCCGGACACAAACACACATATGCGGGACAGCTCTATTAGCGGTCCTGTGAAACCGCGCGCGGCGCTCTGGGCCGTGTTAGTCATACGGATTCATGTAGCCGGGAAAACTAGGCCAATATTTACATCTTGGACAGCGTGATGAATTAGAGATTTTGATGTTTATCAGCCCGAAAAAACCAAGGACTAATTCATTGGTGGGGATTTACGGCATCACTCTCAAGGAAAACAAACCTCTGTTCTGCTTGTTTTCTTCGTATTGGCCTATTTCCATAAATCAGCCGTCTCTGCCGCTTTTGTTTACGTGGGGTTTTTTTCCGCTCGCAGAGTCTTTTTGATAAATAAGGGAAAGATTCTCCAGAAGCCAGGCAGGGAGATTCACACGTGGTGGTGGTGGTGGTGTTTCGGTCTGGCGGGCCCCGTCTCATTCATCACTCGGCCTGAAGTTCAGCCCAATTCTAAATGTCAAAATTAGCATTTCATCGCTTGGCCCTTAAATAATGGGAGAAGCGGAGAGGACGGGCGGAAGACAAAGAGGACGTGACAAAAGAAATTTGATCGTTGGAGGTGTGGGGAAACAATTTAGACAACAATGTAATGCTTACTGCGCACTGTGCGGTACATACTGTACTCTTATTACTACTTGAGAGGATATTGCTTTTGTATTTCTTTATGCATGCCAGACCTCATTGATCAGAGCTCACGCATCCCATTTTTCAAGTGAAATAAGCATACTACCAATACTACAGATAATAATCGACATGGCAGCTTAGTGATAAAACGCATGGATCTGGATGGCGATTTATTCAGAATTTAAGTAGAAGCGAGTTCTGTGATCCTATTAATGTAATAGTATCCTATATATTATTTTACTTCAATTCTTGTTTAAAAATGGGAAACTATATAGTCGTTACGGCTGTGGTTTCACCTCGCATTTTCATTAAAAGTGAAAGATTATCAGAAATGATTTGATGCAACTGGTTTACACATAAAGCAGCTTGGTTGATATTTTCATGTCTGTGATTTTAGACCTATATGAGGCATATTTTAAATTATTTTATTGCACATAATAACCCATTTACGATTCAAACGTTTACACGCTTTTCTTCCTATAGATGGATTCAGACAGCTGAGAGACTTAAAGATAAAGGTGCTTAAAAGACTTTTCACCGCAGTGAACCATCTCTTTTACCTTTTTATAATTCGAGGAACCTTGTTCCGCCGCAAGAAAGCTTTTGTGAAACAGAACGTTAAGCGTTCTTCAGACAAAAGGGATCTTCTATGGCATCGTGAAGCACCTTTATTTTTAGGTGATTCGGGGGTTGAGAGAAAAGCAGCACCATTCTGGATTCGCGCTGATAAAATCACAGGCTAACCCTTTTAAATGTTAGCTTAAGTGAATCATTTTGGCAGCAATCACGCAATAATACATAAGCTCTGATCAGCGAAGCCGGCGAAACGAACAAAACCGGAACAGATCAACAAATCTATTAAAGTTTTTAATGTCAAACGAGCCCTCCTATTGCTTTCGCCAGTGAAAAAGTCATCTCGTCTGAATCAGCAGAAAAATATGCACCGATCAAGCGCAATTTGTGCCAAAACAGTCAACATGGCGCTGGATTTTGATGCGAAAGAAGAGCAGCAGACGGACTTTTTCACTGAAGAAAGCATTGGATGACCAGACCAGATGAATCACACTGAGGATCGTATTAGAAAGTGACCTAAATAGGATGCAAAGAAATCAAATCGCATGCAAAAACAGCCGATTGGTGCCAGATATAGTATAGTTAGGAAATAGTTAAATATTAGGGAAAAACGTGACAGGAGGCAAATGAAACCCGTGAAACAACATCGTTTTGTATGCCAATGTTATCTTTTATTGCACAACAAGTCATCATTTGTAAGGAACGCTTCAACAACATTGTCACTGATGTATCAGATTATTGAAAAAGGGTAATATTCATTAGCAGGAGACTTTGCGTGTTGCAGTCATAGACATCAGCTGGCAGAGTTTTTGTAGTATCACTAACCACACGTCTTTCCTTGATCTAGATGTAACTAAAATAACACAAGCAACTCGATTTGTGCCAAATTCTACCTCCCAGGACCCCCAAATGACTCCTTTGAGTTTTCTACTCTGAGCCTACACAGAAAAATAAAAGCCTAAAATAAAGATTACTGTAGTCTAAACCATTAAAATATGCAAATTGAGGTCTTTTAAATCTCAGTATGCATACTTACACCCCCAAGACGTCTGTTAAAAAACCACATCGTCTGGAAAATATTGTCCTGCAAATCACATCATAATACATAATAATCATTTATAATTTTAAGATCTCACATGGGGGGAAAAATTACATTGTTTTTGGCAAGAAAATATCTTTCGATAGATTATATATATATATATATATATGCTATTTTTTACTATGTTATCATTTGATTTTATTTTTTTTTATTGTGCTAGATAAGCTGTTTTTATTATTATTGAGATTATCTAAGCAAAATAACCAATTAAAAATATATAATTTTGATGAAAATTGTAAAAAAAGTTATCGGATTTTGCAAATGAACTCTTCTCAGATATATATATATATATATATATATATATATATATATATATATATATTTATATTTATAAATGATATTTTCACTGTGCATTTAAAATTATTTTAACATATTTTTAATATATTTTTGAACTGTATTCTTTTTTTATTTATTATTTTATTTTAATTGATTAAATTAAAATTGACAGTATTTACATGATCATATACAAACAGCTGCCACCGGCGGTTCATCAAGGGCCGTATGTTGATGAGAGGTTGGATTTGGCACGACCCCAGCACAGGTCATAAACTACAAGCAGATTATCGTGTTGAGGAGGCGTCATGAGCCGCGATTTAGGTTTGTTTTTTTCCCCCCTTGTAGCCCTGTTAAAAAACAGAGTGAAGCAGACTGGAACTATGGGCAGGGAACAAAGCTTTTTGAATGACGCAAGCAGGACGATTGGAGTTGGAACCATTATGGCTTAATACTAAGAGGGCTGATGGGTCTGATGCACACAGGGTGACGGAGCGGCTGCCAGAGACTCATCATGCTGCCAACTGGACCAAAACCGCTCTAGCCCCGTGCACCTCCAGTGACCTTCAAACGGGACGGCTGACTAATATCCACACAATGGAGTGAGCGAGAGTGCATTCAAACAGTGATTAAGGCTCAGGACTCTTGCAGTGAAACGCACATTCTCAAAAATACAGCGCATTATCAGCAGGGGTACAGCAGCAATGCCAGACGCGTCTCTACCATAAAAACATACCATGCAATAAGCGATAATAACAACACTAATACCGTATTCTTTGAAGGGATGCGCGATTAAAAATGTATTAAAACACAATCCTAATTGCAAAAGGCTGTGATTTAATGAAATAAACATATTAAATATGACCAATTTGATGCATCCTTTTTATTATGAATATATAATATAAAACATTTAATACTAAACGAGAGAAATAAATATAATTTATACGCCACTTGCAGTATAGAAAAAAGGCTGTACTTTAAATATTTAATTTAATACAAAATGATATTTGAATGAAAATTACAATTATTAAAAAAAAATTATATATATTTATATAATAATAAATATGTAATAAACAATAATAAAAATTAAATGATTATCATTATTATTATTTTACAACCATTTATTGTTCAAGTTTCAGAGGATCAAAAAAATAACTGAATAAAAAAAAAAAAAAGGAAAATTCCTTGTATATAATGCTTACTTGGGATAGTTACAGTAATCCCAAAATAATGTTTCTTTGACCAGATTGTAACATCTATTTGCACCAGTTACATACCAAGGTGTGCCAAATCAAACGCAGGGTATTTACCAGAACACAGCGGTGTCTGATATCTGACCTGACGTTACTGTAAGTGAGACAAACAAGTATCTCGTCGTCATCCGTACAGAAAGAAACGAAATGAATAACAGGCAGAGGACACAGCGGCATTAGCCACATCAGAGCTTTCGTTGGGTCCGGGTCAGCAGAAATAGACACAAATCCGGATCCATTTAGTCCACGGCTGCCTAATCTGACGTTTAATTGGACGGCTTGCGGGAGAGTATGGGAGACGACAGCCATACTGAAGACAGCTTTGAGAAAGAACACTAGTCACGGTAATGCGGATATATTTGCACCGTCAAAGTCAGTTTGTTCTTGGTAAAACACTTTCTGACGCTGCACTAACGCTTAGACAAAGCTTGAAGGTCCCACACGAATATTCAAACAAGAAGAGTTACCTATAAAAACATGTGTTGAAGAGAAAGACGAACAACGAGGCTTTGCTGCTGTTCTCCTGTCTGACAGCGCTTCAGAAATTCAGGTCCAAACCTTTACATTCTTTATGGTTACATGAAAAAATCCCTGTAATCTATTCATCATACAAAAGGTTCCTAATCATGTTTTTTTCTCTATGCAGCAATATTTATTATTAAAAAAAATGTTTTGGGTCTCCTTCGGTGAACAGTTCTTAAATGAAGTAGTTTTTGGTAGTTTGAAGAATGTTTTAAATATTTAAATTCCGTTCCAAAAGTCACTTTTTTGGAACCTTAGATGCCAAAGGAATGCAAACAAGGTTCTTTAGATTTTTAAATTGTTCTTTACGCTAAAAAACAGGTCATTTACGAATGTTGCTTGAAAGATTCGTTGAGAAACCCAATATTGTTCTTTATGGTATTGCTGCAAAAAAAATAGAATGTATATTAGCAAGAATATGGTTGATGACAGTTAACAGCTATACGCAGGAAGTCACAGCAATAGATCTTAAAATAAAAAGCATTACACCCTTAAAAATAAAGGTTCACGGCAATCTCATAGAACAACCATTCAGTCAAAAGTTTGAGATTTTTATCATCTCAAGAATCGCCACAAAGAAGCTTTTATGAAACAGAAAGCTATTCTTTAGACGTTAAAGGTTCTGTGTGGAACCATTTAGACAAAAGGTTCTTCTATGGCATCGTGAAGCGCCCTCATTTTTAAGAGTGTACCGTTAAAATATGCAAAGACGCTCTGGAGACTGAACTTAACCTTCAGTCTTTACATCCCAGAGTTCAGGAGAAGAGACGTTCTCCGTAATAACCCAATCTCACTTATTACAACTGTTCATCATTCCAAGCGACTCTCAATATCCCGCTGCACTCACAAAGGCATCCCAATGCATTGCAGGCGCCATTTCTTGTTGACATCAATAAAAACTTTTATAAAGTAGTATCCCAGTGTGTGCAATCCTGGAACCTCATGCTGGATCTTATTGCAGTTGTCATTTATACGCGCCATTTTTTCCAAGTCTTAACGTGATTTTCTTTACACATAGTCTCGAAATCGCTAACAACACAGTCTTTCCATCGCTTGTACGTGCCGGAAAGCCCGGTCATCACTGAATCTGCCGTGATGTCTGTGAACTGCAACAGCAAAAGCCCCAGAAACCTTTTACCAAACCTGTGCTAAAGTAAAATCTGGCTTTTGGTAGATCCCAAACAACGGTCCCGGTATAGTCCCCACTCACTGTACTGTATACAGACATGCGGCTCAGGGTTCCAGACAAACAGAAATGTGCAAGTCGTGTTTCCCCACACGAGGAGGTTATGCTGGGTTATTTGTTTCGCTAACACTAATTAGCAGCTACTGTACATATATTGCAAGGTTAAAAGATTCATTCACCCAAAAGTGAAAATGCTGTGTATTTAGTCTCCCTTATGATGTTCCAAATCTGTATACTCTTATTCTTCTTTTTTTTTTTTTTTTTCTTGTGGAGAATTTCGCAATAATCTTCCCGCGGTTTATTCATACAATGGACTTTCAGAGATGAATGCCTGTGTTATCACTTAAAAACAACAGCTTAAATTTCAGTCTGTATGATTTTACATTTGATTTATAAGATATTAATAATATGACATATTGACTCATGAAGTGCATGAATCATACACTGCACCTGGGTTATTATACTTAACAGAAAAAAAAATAGAAAAATTTGAAAAAAAAAAACCTTTTACTTGAACCTAAATATAATTTTATTTTAGCTGATTGCCAAGCAGCTATTTTCATTGTAAATGAATAACTGGATGTAAAATATACTTTATTATGACAGTCTATTATAGGATTTATTTATATTTACATTTTTGTTACATACATTTTTTGTCATTATTATGTATGGGTTTAACAGTGCAGAATTTTCTTTTTATATTAAGGCAATATATTTGTCTTGTTTTAAATTATATATAAAACCTACATAATTAAGTTAGTTGTATAGTATATATATATATATATATATATATATATATATATATATATATATATATATATATATATATAGTAGTTATTACAGTTATTACATTAGTTATTATTAGTTATTACAATTAGTTTTTGCTGAAAAATTAGAAAACAATATCTGAGTGGAGTATGAAAATGAATCTTGTTTCCCTATGAATCGAATGTGAAAATGAAACTTTGATGAAAGTCTACTTAAAAAAAGGCAACCATTAAAAGATATTTCTTATAGATATTTATTAAAATTATCTTATTTTGGTATATTAGAAAAAGAGTTTTGCACAAAGAAAAAAAAAAAAAAAAAAGAGTAATTTTGCTTCTCAAGAAATCTTATATTGGTTTAAGAATATGTAGATATTTGGAAAACAAGACAAAAATACCGATTAAGATTTATTTTTCCATTGTAAAATTCTTTTAATATATATTTTTTATTTAATGTCTTTTTTGTAGTCCGATAAACATTTTGTGTATAGAAGAGCTGCGTTAAGATGCTTCGGAGCAAATCATTTTTGGGTGAACGTTTCCTTTAAAAAAGAAAAGACACATAAACTTTGCATTTTGTCTTTCGTAGAGCCACATACGACTAAAAATAGACTATTTGGAAACTAGATATACTAGGCACTAGGTATTTACAGTACATTGTGCATTGGGGCACATTGTCAAAACAGAAAAGAAACAGACAAGGGAGAAAAAAAATGATAAATAATAATAAAAAAAAACACTTCTAACAGAAACATAAAGTACCCTGATTTACACTTGATGCCGGGAAATATGGAGAAATGTTGAGTCAATCTGTCCGCCTGTCCTTCAAGCGTTAGCAGGGAAGATTTGCCTGGCTCGCATCGCGCCGGAAAAGCAGAATAAAACGGTCACGTTTTCCACACAGATGACTGCGGTGAGAGCGTGAACGGGTACTATATGAGTCTGCCTTGGAGCGACGTTAAAATACTCACATTTGGCTGCGATCTCCATTCGAACAATCAGACAGCAGCTTAATGAGGGCTAAAACCATTACATATGCCGACGCATGTAAATAAAACGGTCCAGTTATTGGCCTACATTCACTGCCATACCCATCCTCACCGGCCGACGCTCGAGACGAATTAAAGCGCGGTTTGTGTCCTTGGGCGAGAGAACATAAAGCCCTGGCAGAACTCAAAGGTTTATTCACAGGAAACAGAACGTGCCTTTACTGAGAAACCAAAGAAGAGAGATTACATTGCAATCCTGTGATAAAGTTTCATCGAGCCGAACGGTCCACGGACTGTCATTTCCTAGCTTCCTTTCTCAGATTAATATCATCAGACTCTTGGGTTACAGGAGATGCTTGTGGAGGTTGAGTTTGCTGTCTATGTTGGGGTTTTTTAGGTCTGATTGATTGAAATGATGCCGTTAGACCTCATCTACACTGGATGCTAGCATCACGCCGCTAAATTTGAAAACCAGAATGCTCCGCTATAATCAACAGAGCAAGATGCTGTCGTTCGACAAATGCCTTGTTTCTATTTTTGCATGGCTTCTTCGGACGATTTGTTTTTCCACTAAAATGATTATTTATTTATTCGTTTAATTCACTGCATTTTTTTTTTTCTCCAAAAGCATGCCGCTGCAACACCAGGGTCATGGGTTTGATTCCTAAAATGCATCTGATCTGATCAAAGGCAATGTAACCTGCTTTGGACGAAAACGAAAACCTGCATATCTAACACAATAAAAGCCTACCGTATAATATTAATAATTCCGTTTGGAAAAATCGCGTTCAGTTGCGAGTGTCAAATAAGATAATTTGGGGAAAGTTTATTTGCTCAACTTTCAAAGCCAACGTTACTTCAAAGTCAATGTGTGATGTTCATTTTCTACAAGTTCAGTTTTTTTTGATTCTGCTTCCAGTGTAGATGTGGTGTGCTGCGTCTATGCACAGATCTGATATGTTTACATTCACCCAAAAATGAACATTTACTCACCTTCACGTCATTCAAGACGTGTGTGAGTTTGCATCTTCATCAGAACAGATTTATGACGATTAAGCATTACATAACTTACTCACCAATCATATTACCTTATCATTACGCCGTTTTAACTTTAAAGTCAAGTCTATAACGACGCCAAGTCATTATATTAGCTTAGGACTGTTTTGGACTTTGCTTGACCTGTGCATATTTCTCTCCTGATTCAGATAAGATGCCTTTTTATATAGAGGACTCGGTTTTGGACTCAAAAGCAACAGTTTGAAGGTAAAAAATGATGCATCTGTTTCTTACAAATACGTTTTTAGTTTGCACCCATTCACTGCAGAGCATCCACTGGTGAGTCATGCAGTGCCACATTTCTGTTCTGACGAAGAAATATACAGAAACAAACGTCTTGGATGGCCCGAGAGTGAGCAAATATTCAGCAAATTTAATTTTTGCGGCGATCCATTCCTTCAGTACGCAACAGGCATTTCCGACGCATTCATTGATCTTAACAAAACGCCAAGCGTCGATTTTAGACCGCTGGAAATGCTCGGACGCCGACCGCATGACCAGACGCGTCAGATATACGTTTCAGATGAAAGCGACCCAGATCCGATGGAAAAAATATGATCGCTCGTATTCGTGCCCTTGCGCAAACACGCGTGCAACACGATCCGATCCGTGCATATGAGCAACGTAAATGCAGGCTTGCTGTATATTGTAAAATCAATAGTAATCCATCTTGTAGATTATTGTTTGTTTGTGTTTGAATTGATCAAGCTGCCTGTTTCAATCGCACGACTCCCACGATCTCAAAATCACCCGGCGCAACTGGGGAATGTGATGATACCTGTCCTATAGAGAGCGCTAATGGGACACAGTGTGCTTTGTGTTAATATAATCCACAGATGGATCACCGTTAGAGAAACGAGACTTAGAAAAATAAAAGCATTCTAGACGTGTCTGATTAAAATACTACGCTACAAATAATCGGCAAATACACACAATTTTGCATGAATTATTACTGATCTATTTACATGGCAGTTGTTAATATTCAGGTCACATCGATAATGCCACTTGGCATACATTCAAAACCCATTATGCACCGATCTCGTTTTTTGGTTTTCTAAAATCGCTTGTCCTCTTGTTACTGCCCGGGTTTGCACATAAAATAATTTACAGCGTCGTATTTACAATTTTTCAAAGTTCAAGTGAGAAAAATCTGCAGCAGTTGACAATGAAACAAACAACTACATTCTTGTAAAGAGACAAGTTCGTTAAAATCAACCCCATAGTTTACATCTGTTCACAAGCAATCAACAAATCAACGATTCAGCCGGCGCTCACAGGCCTGCAAACTGAGCCCACGCACAAACTTTGTATTACAGGCCATTAATATGCAGCATGTTTTAGATACTCAGTCATTTGTGCAAATCAGGATCTATTTTCAACACAACAGGCAATGTTAAAAAATGTCACTGTTTAACTGTAAAATATATAGAATAAATAAATAGATATAGAAGATATCATATTTTTACAATAATATTACATTATATAGATAATACTGTCTTTTTTATTTTTGTAATGAAATATGAACATTTTTAAGGTCTACGATGAAATAACCAAACTCTCTGACCTTGAACCTTTTCGAAATTGTGACTTCTCTATTTATTGTGACTGTAGTACTTCCCAACAATAAAAAAAAAAAATAAAAAATAACACAGAGAGCCGTAACGCATTACAAAACCCGTTTCCGTCACTGAAACTGCTGTAGACCCCCAAAACATAAAGTGACAAAAAAAAAAACCACATGTAACTTCAGGAAACGAGGAGAAATTTCATACCATATTGCGTAAGCTGCGCAACCTTAACCAGTGCCATAAAAGACGAGGTTTCGAACATTCTCTGAATAACGCTGATTAAATTGCTTATGCTGCGATATGAAGCTTTCGTATAAAAGGCAGGGCGAGAATATTGCAGAATCATATTGCATGTGCAGATCAGCATGGATCACAAAAAAACAGCATGATTATTTTGGTTTGCCTGCTAATTTAAACGACCCATTGCATTCAAGTCTCGACTCTCAGTGCAATCCCGATGCAGTGAAGTATTGCCTTTATCGACACGTAAAAATGCAAGCATTACACTCCCGTTCGATCAAACAGTTTTATAAATCAAACGAATAATAAGCATATGTGCACAAATACACACGCACGCACACACAGACCATGTATATGGCTTCTAAACTCGGAATCAAGGCAGTTAACTTGACTTGTTTTTCTCAGTTGACACAGACACAACCAAAACTTGTGTTCAAGCTCAACTTTGGTTTTCGAGTAAATACAATTTGCGTGTTTTCTATTAGAAGTTATTTTTTTTTCCCTTTTTTACCTCTTTATTTACATTAAGATATAAGATCGACCAGCGGTCCATAATACTTGTTTTTTGTTCGTTTTTTTTTTTTTTTTTTTATCTATATTTTACAACAAAGTGAAAGACAAGTAATTCGATTGCTACAAGTAGAGCTTATACAGAAAGAATGGAGACGTTCCCAACCACTTTCGCGAAGCGTCAAATCTCGTCATTGTCATCTCTTGCAAGTCCCTGATTTTCTAGTCGCCCGATTGCATTGTATGAACTCTACGGAAAACACCACAGTAACACACGACAGGATTTCTCCCTTCCACTCGAGACGATAAAGACAAATATATTAAGAGGCATCCGAAGCTGTACAGGGGCGGCACTAGCTACACTAGCGAGGCATCCGACCTCGTGAATCTATTCGCAGCGAAGACGTTAAATCTAGTAGCGGTAAAGGTGAGGTCACATCAGCGATATTTCAGCGAAATTCGTTAGCAGCTTAGCGATGCATAAAGCGCAGAACTCTCAAAGCATGCAGCTTCACTGGTCAACGTGGTGAATTCAATTGTGCGCGAAACTCCCGATCGCGTTGGAACGACTTAACTTCTCCCGCAAAATTTCGTTAAATGTGACCACACCTCGAGTCTGTCCGAATGCCCTCCCTTTGGTTCCTATGAAAAGCCACCCTACGAGCGCAAAAATGAACGAACTGTGACTCACAAAAAGTATCGCAAAGAGTCTCAGAGTTCTCGTCAGAGGTTGGACGATAGCCGGGATCTGGCTGTGAAGTCCGTCTCGGGAAGGCTGACTATGGAATCTTTCTTGCGTATAACCGAGTCCGGTCCCGCTACGGCGGGTGGGGTGCCTGTAGGGGGCGGCGTAGACGGGTAATTCCCAACCGCGGCTCCGGGCGCCTGATGAGGCGGAGCCATTCTCTGAGGAACAGCGCTCCGGACTCCAGAAGGCCCTGGGATGGCAGGATGGGGTGCTTGAGGTGGGCCGATCGACGTCGAGGAGACGCGGGTCGACGGTGGCGGGCTGGGAGCGACGGGCGGAGCGCCATCTTGTGGCAGGGAGGGTTGGGAAGCAGACAGGGCCCTGGCGTCTTGGGTTAGGCTCCCTGCTTGCTGCAACGGCTGGGTTGCTTTGGGACGCGTGGGACTGGGGACGTGCTGCTGGATGAGTGAGAGCTGAGATCCGGAGCGCGCTCCCATCGGGCCGCTCCCGTACTGGAAAGTTCGTCCGCCTGCCGCCGCTAGCGGGCTTTGAACCGGCGGACTGGCCATAGCGACTCCGGCGAGCGCGCCAAGCCCCAGCTGAGACTGCTGAGGAGAAACCGCCACCGGGCTAGCGAGGTTTTGCACTACCTGGAACCGTCGGACCATCCGGGGCGACTGCATGGTGCTGGGACCCACCATGGGACCGAACTGGGGACAGAAGCTCATGGCCACCGCCTGCTGTAGAGTAGCGATGGCAGAGCTGCCGCCCTGAGACTGGCCGGGCGGAGCAAAGATCCCGCCGGGGATGGAGGGCGTCATGGACATGGCTCGCGGGCGCTGCAGGTCGATCAGCTTCACCATCTCGCGGTCGTACTTCACAATCTCCTGGATCATCTCATTCTCGTGGTTGTTTAAGATGCCGGAGTTTAAGTCGTGCTGCACTTTGTTCATTAGGATGGAATTCTTTTTTCCTGCAATGAGAGATAAATTGTCATTTTCCAGGGGTAAGGTATAATTTTGCATCCCGCTAACATGAAAACACACTCACAAAAATCAATCAATCAATCAAATTCGACCTTTTCTATAATATGCTAGAAAGTAATTAATCACACACACCCTCTCACACACAATTTTGACTTAAATGATAGTGTTGACCACATTCTTCATAAAGCTTACTGTAATTATATAAAAATGCAACAACACATTTATTGCAGGAAATATTATCAGTTTTTTTTATTTTACAATTGTTCAATTTGTGAAAAATATTAAACGATTTTTTTTCATGCTGATATTAAAATGTGTCTATTATGTACATTTTATATAATTATGTAGTATGTAAATTATTATTATTACTATTATTATTATTAATAAATCATGATAATAATAGCAATAATTACAATAATAACAAACAAAAATTTATTTTAATAATAATAATAATAATAAAATTAATAATAATAACAGCAAAAATAATCATAAAACAATTTAAAAAATATCAACAAAGGAGCAATAACAGTCATAATTATTATTATTGTTTATTATTATTATTTTATTATTATTATTATTATTATTATTATTATTATTATTATTATTATTATTATTATGTAAAAATATGTTCAGAAAACACTGAATCACAATTTAAAAATAAAATCTATTTAACTTACAGACACCTAAAAAGTAACAGAAAACGGGTTTTAGTGCTTTTTCTAAAAAAAAAATAGCTTTTTTAAAATAAAAGCCGAGAGGAAAAATACAGACTTTATACAACTCGCTCTATAAACAAAAAGTCCAACATTAAACTGATGATTCATAACATTTAACAACTCTTCTAACAATAACAATGTTTTTTGAACCAGTCTTAAAAAACAGCTTGTCTATTAATAACATCATTTAGTAAGTATTTTTCAATTTTTAACAGAAGCACTTTAAACACGCATTTCGAGGCTAAGGCCCTTCACGAGCAGTTGTTTTTAAGTGTATTCCCGTAAAAGCATTCGTTCACCACAGCCTTCAAACAATAACCTTCATACAAACTCTCTTTCGACAGCACATTTATGGCGATGAATTTAAGACACAGTCAGATTTCAAATCACCCGCTGTGAGCAGTTTTCATCTTGTTATGCAGAATCCACATGATCTTTATTAAAAACTGACAGATTTGAGCAATTTGTCCTATTCACGCATCTATCGGTTACTCCGTTAACCCACGTTTCTGCTTTTAAACCAGAACATTTACATTAGAAGTTAACAGGACGAGTGCATTACTGTGTTTTCGGATGTTTTTACAAGCTTATTATTTTAACACAGAAGGCATGCGTAAAGCTTAAGCAGCATTTAACCCTCGATAATCCCGCAAGGCATCAAAATGCTCGCATTATCGTTCTCTGAGAAGGTCTTTCATGCTTTGCTTACCCAAGCGGTCCAGTCGGTCGATGGCTACGGTCTCAAAAGCCCTCCTCATCATGGGATACTCCTCCAAAACCTCATTAAAATTGTCCACGGAGAGCGAATACAGACGACAGTAGGTCTCCGCTCGAAC
>NW_025048446.1:542500-602500 GCF_018831695.1 Puntigrus tetrazona | reverse complement strand
GCTCGATGCAAACATAAATGCGCCTTTAAAGTTCAATTAATTATCTGTGGTTATAATTAAGATATACGTAGAGTACTAAAATAGAAGAGGTCGCACCATTTCTGGCTTAAACGATTTGAAATGTTACGGGGTACAATAAGGATTTGGCCGGTTTAATTAAGTAAAGCGAGGGTTTAATTCCCATGTAATTTACGAGGTTAATTTGAGTGGAATCGTACCTCCGAAGTAGGAGCCGTCGGAGAGTTTCATGCCGACCGTTCCTTTGGTGATCACGTTGACCACGCCGTGCTGGATGAAGTACATCTTCTTGCCGATGGTTCCCTCGCGGACGATGTAGTCGCCGGGCTGGAAGACCTCGAAACGGAGCTTCGTCAGCATGGCTGTCACAAAGTTGGGCTCGGCGTTGGCGAACAGGGGCATGGAGGCCACCAGCTTGCGGCAGTTGAAGTTCACGATTTCCTGACGCGGAGAAGACCGGAGGGGGAGAAGAATTGCATCTCACCGAAAAAGCGTATGTCAAGAAAACTGCGCATCTTTTACATCATAAGGGTGAATCACAAGAAACTGTCAAGACATGGATGAAGGGATAGATAGATAAATAAATAAACGTAATTAAAATAATTAACAAATATACAATTTTATTTAATATTATTTTAAATTATTTAATCATATTAAAAAAATGTCATTAAGTTTAAAATGTTATAATAATAAATAATAATAATTTGCTATTAGAATATTACTTCAAAATTTAATAATAATAACAATCATCATTATCATAATTTAAAAACACATATCTTTTTAATAATAATAATTGATATAATTATATCATTCATTTTATTATTGTATAATATAGCCTGGCATTTGTTGCACTGCATTAAATTTATGATTATAAAAACAATAACATTTAGCTGGAATGCAAAAATAATAATAATAATAACATAACACAAATAACGTCATAGTACACAGCATATAATATGATATTTTAACAAACATGTTTATTCTAGTACTTTAATTTCAATGTAATTCATGCTCATAAATTTTTTTTTTTTTAAATGTAATATGAATATATACATATCTATATATTTATATAGTATATAATAATTTGCATGGAATAAATTATATATATATATATATATATATATATATATATATATATATATATATATATATATATATATATATATCAAAATATATCATAATCATTAAAAAAACAACAACTATATAGTAATTATAGTATATTATAGCCTTATACGTGCTGCAATGCATATAGAATTGTTAATGTAACATAGAATTTGAACATGAGGTGAAATTTAACCGAGACGTTTCTTGGTGAAGTTCAGCTTTAACGGATAACATTAAAGCATGAACATCTACACTTAAGCACCTGAATGTTTGTTGTATGTTTGTCTGTGTTACATTTAATGCAAAGAAAGACTGAAGGGATTTATCTGTTTGCTGTGACACAAATGAGTTTGGAAGCCGTTCCCGCTCCAGCGTGCTTTCATTGTTTTGGAAAGCTTTGTGACAACTGCAGGGCCTTCTGGGAGATTTTTTCCACAGATGTTTACAGACATAGACAGACCTTTGCAAAACACGCAGATAACCAAACGCGCACACACACACACACACACACACACACACACACTCACCTCTCTAAGCGGCTCGTTCAGCTCCTCTAGGATGCTTTCTTCATCGAACATCTTGCCCTGGTAACGGTGCTCATAGTAATCGTGGATTTTCTGTCGGAAATCTGCTGGAAGTTTGTGGAAGGACATGTACTGCTCCACTTGCTTGTACTGCAGAGAGAAAAAGACAGAAACGTAAAAAACAACGAGGACAGCACTTTCAATAATGCACTAACGCATAGCATCACGTCGGTTATGACCATTAATTAAAACTATATTTTTGTGCAGTGAAATAAGGTTGAAATGAATTGAATTAATTTATTTCAATGTATTTATTGAGAAGGTAATCAAAATGAACTCAAACTTAAAACTCAAAATTAAAAAAAATCTGAAATGAACATAAATTAAATTATTTAATTAAATATTAAACTACATAAATTAAACTTAATATTTACATTAAATAATAATAATTCAAATTTAACAATAAAAATGACAAAAGTCGAAATAAAAAAATAATGACGATAATATATATAGTGATAATAAATTAATGGTCTACTTTAAACTTTAATGAAAACACAAGACCGGCAAAAAAAAAAAAAAAAAAAAAAAAAAAAAGGCGCAGGACTTCGACACAAACAAATCGACTGAACATCTAAAAAAAACGGGCATCCTCCAGAGTACAAAACATTTACAGACATGAGCCATGCCAAGGTTATTCAACACACTGTAACAGCTGGTGAATATCCAGGAAAAAATGAGGCCCGGGGAGAACAAAGACAAAGAAAATCACAGGACAACACTCTTGATGATTAACTTCTTCTTCTGTAGTTTGTACTCTACTGCATGCTTCGCCAAGTCCAGATCATTGTAGTCTAAAACGCCGATAAAGCATATATTATACAACAAACATAACAATATGCATGAAACAAAAAATATATAGAAACACAATTAATTTTAAAACGTACAATGATTCTAAATTATGTCACGAAAGAGCTCGGGATAAAAACATGTTAGATAAAACAGGTAGATATCAATCGGTCAAGCTGTAATTACATCCGAAAAGATACAAATATCATTCAACGGCATTCATTTATTCCTAAAATGCTATGAAATAGCAAAACAGACGGTGGGTTGTTCATAACATGTCATTTCCAGCACGTTTTAGATCGGAAATCTTTAATAAAGCGCGGGGAGGGGGGGCAATCTGAAAAATAAGTTTACTTTCTAAAAAAGGGGCAAAAACTTTGTGTTTTCTCTCATTGCTGTGATCCTGGTCCACGTTCTTCAAGCAACATACGACCCCCAAATCCCAGCCTCGGGTCATTAGTTAACACTAACGAGCCAAGCGTCCCTCAAACGGAGTTATTTGCGGAGACAGAAAGAGAACAGAAATGATGGAATGATTTGGAAAAAAACAAAGAAAGCAGGTCAGAGCGGAGGCATTAGCATTGCAGTCGTGTGTGTTCCTGTTGCACGGCAGCATCTGCTGACGCAGGCGTTCGTGGAGCACCTGTAAAGGTCCCTGAACCACTTGTGAGAATAATTGCCTGCGTGTTGAGCTTTAGAAAGGTCCCACTACTGCTCTCATTCCACAGCTTCATACAAACATGAAAGTGGGCTGCATCTGTCCGCGCCAGAGCCGGGTCAACAGCGTTCAAAGATTGCTTTTAAAAGGAGGTCACATGAAAAACATAACATTTTATTTGATCCTTTCAAATAACAAAGTTCAATAGAATAGATTTGAGATTTTTAGAACTTGCAGAGCTTCGAAACTAACTAACTAACAATGATCATTTTCTTTGTTAATTTGAAATAATAAATGGACAACTTTCAAACACTTTTTTTGAAAGATTTTTGAAAATATATCAAATCGATCAACAAATAAAAAAATAATAATGATTGATATTTTTAAATAATAGCGTTGAATGTACTTGACTGTAGAGTTTTTGGAAGCATTTTGTATTGTAGATACAAAAATATTTGTAAAAAAAAATAAATAAATAATATATATATATATATATATATATATATATATATATATATATATATATATATATATATATATATAAACTGAATTAAGTTTATTAGATTTTAGAATACTTTAGAACTGTCAGCGATCCAAAGACATTAAAAGAAAATAAACCACACACGCACAAATAAATGAATACATTTTTTTGATCTTTTGAAATGATACTATTCGATATTTAGAATTTTCTAAATTCCAGATATTTAAAACATGTCCTTGACATCTTTAAATAATCTAAATTTAATGCACTGGTTTTTTTTATAAGACCCAAATAATTCAAAAATATAAATATAAGAGTGTTCTGGAATCAACTAATATTCAAAAATATTAGTACAAAAAAATATTTACTTGGTCTTTTACTTGAAAATAATAGAATTACATGAAACTACTAGATGCAATTTCATCTGGAAATTCAAAATAAAATAAAGAGTTTCTTGATTATTGTAATAACAACTGTAGAACTTTATAGCTTATAAAAAAAGAAACTCAGAGATTCATAAATAAATATATACAATTTTCTTTGATATTTTGAAATAACATTGTTCAAAAATACAAAATTTCAGAATTTTAGAACTTCCAGAGTTCCAGAGAACTTCCAAAAAATATCCTTGATCTTTTGAAATAACAGCGTTCAGTGTACTAGATTTTAGATTTTTAGAACTTACAGATCAGATAGGTAAATAAAATGATCTCTAATGTTTTGAAATAACATTGTTTAATAATTTTCGCAGAACGAAGCCTCAATGACAACAGGGGCTACTAAAAAGACCTCAGAAAGGTGCAGCAGCAAAAACGAGCCCCGTATTCGTCGTCATCACAGGGACTGTTCGGCAGCGTGTCATATCCGTGTTGGAAAACATCCCCCGTGCATCAGCTGGATTATTCTGGACGGCCTGTAGTGGATCCATACCCTGAAACAGCTTCTCCCAGCGTTTCATTGATCCAGATGCTTGGCGCTGAAGATGTCGCTCACTTACTCAGATGAAGAAGCAGCAGTGTTGATCTAAGTGCTTCAGTGATGGAGCGATAAAGAAAATTGCGTTTAATGGGCAAGTCAGAAGAAAGCAATGTGATAGAGATGGACTGATAGACCTGCGTGACGTCAGGCTGCATGCTCTCTCGCCTCGTTTACAGACAAATTCAATGAAAACCGAAAGGTTACAGACAAGGACAGGTCAGGACAGCTTTAGCATGTCAGCGCTCATGATGCTAACATCACGGGAAAATTTGGAGAACCTTATAGTATTGCATACTGTATGACACTGGCTTAAACGCGAACAAACAAGAATTATGATCCAGCTCGATCGTGCAAAACGATGTTGTTGACGATTGCCAGAGCGTTTAAGATCCAAAACCTATACGCATTCTGGACCTTTTCCCGTTTTTAGGTCTCTTCTGAACGTCTTTCTGAAAAACCTTGCTGACTCCAAACGTTTGAACTGTACTGTGTGGGGACAAAGTTGATTCGGACAAAACCTCCATTTTTCAACACCTGCAAATGCCCTCCAAAGAACAAGAGATTCATAAACACTGTAAGCAATGGACAGAGCTTTCTTTTAGGGCTAGAGTTAGTTTTTGGTGTATAGAGAGTAGAGCATATAACACACACCACATCAACAGGCTTTGATTTCCAGGAAATGCATAAACTGATAAAAATGCTCATCTATATTGCAACTCACTTAAGATAAAAGCCTCTTTCAAATGCATGAATATAATATAAACGTAGTCACCTCATTAGCTGTTAATTTAAACGTAAAGCAATAAAAGTCTATGACACTGCCTCATTAGTGAAGTAAATGAATGTGTGTGTGTGTCTGTACTGACATTTGTGGTTTATGAGGACACAAGTGTGTATAATGACATATGTACTACAACGTAAACATGGTTTGTGAGGACTCTTCCTATGTTCCTGTACAACAAAAGGCTTAGAAAACATAATAAACTATTTGTTTCTTTTTAAGGGGTTTAGGTGTAAGGCGACAGAAAATATAGTTTATACAGTATAAAAACCATTATGCCTATGGAGAGTCCCAGTAAACCACAAATGCAAGTACGTGTGTGTGTGTGTGTGTGTGTGTGTGTGTGTGTGTGTGTGCGTGCGTGTGTGTGTGTGTAACCAGCAGAGAAAAATACCTAGAAAATACGAATATGGCTAGTCTGAAATCTCAGAGCAGGAATCCATATTCCATTAGTTCCATATAACATCATTCTTGAGAAATGCGAATATCATATTTTTCATGACTTCGAATGTTGTTATGATTCTAATAACGAGCGCTCTCACTTTAATCATCCATCTATCCGTCTCTCTTAGTAACACGCAGTAAAAAATACATTTTCAAAGTTGTAAGTAATCAAACAAAGGCTACACAAAAAAAAAAAAAATCTACTGATTTGCAAAATATGACCTAATTTAATGAGGTTGCATTCAGTGTTTTGTATTATTATATTAAATACGGCAATTAAATTAATGTTACACTCTTAAAAGTAAATGTGCTTCACTTTTTTGTTTAAATGGTTCCATAAAGAACTTTTAAAATCCGTAGAACCGCTCTGTTTCACAAAAGTTTCTTTGTGGCAAAAGAAGGTTCTTCAGATAATAAAAAGGTAAGAAAGAGATGGTTCTTTAAAGAACTATGACTAAATTGTTCTTTGTGGAACCCGAAACGGTTCTTTTATACCAACGCTGTGAACCCTTTTGAAGCACCTTTATTTTATTTATAGAGTGAATCTATTTCTTTGCAATTCTTTAAAACAATTTCTGACTGAAAATAGTTTCAAAGTAAATCCTTCAGCACTTTTTTCGGTTGTAGTTAAACACACACACACACACATTGTGATAAAGCATCAATGGGCCATTAACGCGTGTCCTAGTTTAAACGGTTAGTTGTCTATCGACGTTCCACGCTGACCAGGAATCACCCGAATCATGCCCCTGAGTTAATCACAATTATTCTCATCTCTTCCCTGTCTGTGGCCTGAAATGCATCTCACCTCTAAATGCAAAACCTCAAAGCATCAAAAGTCTCCCCGTCCTAAGAGGCGGCTATGTGAGTGTCTGTTCGGTGTGTGTGTGTGTGTGTGTATTTATAAACAGGCTTTCTGTTAGACATGCTCTAAATCTGCAGCATTGCACTGAGTGTTTCTGACTGCTGCTGTTCCTCTGCACATCTCTGCTGTTCGCTCCAGTGACAGGACGGGGACCATCCTCTCACCGCCAGAAATAGCACACAGATCACACACACCGCTCAGGTTACTCAAGAGAACAAGGGAAGCATCTAGAAAACCAGAAGCTCCGGTCTGTTACAAAAAAGACTATAGGATTACCATAAAAAGCCATTGTATATAACGTCACATTTTTGGACAACAGTGTAATACTGTGGTATACTTGTCACGTCTTCTCAAATACCGTGGTATAGGTAATCAAAAGCGTTGTTTAGGTTAATAGCGGTGTTTGCTATCACTGTTGCTATTACTCAAACTCAAGGTCATTGCTCACTAAATCTGCAATTTCTTTTCAGTTTTTTCATATTCATCATCCTTTACTATCATGCTTGTCATGAATGCAAAAATGCAATAACTGACGGCTGAAGGTTTTGGAGGCAGCATGTAAACGTGATTGACACAACATGAGGTCGTATTCACGTTTTTTAAAAAGGTCGTGCTGGAGTGTTACAAGCATAGATAAGATCTCTAAAGTTGCTAGGAACCAAAGGTCTCAAACCCAAAGAGATATTCTTTATAAAATTTATGACTTGTCCAGGCTCGTTTAAACACGCCCCTGCTTCTCTACATCACAGAGTGGGCTTATTTTCATAACACAGCCCAAATGTTTACTCAAAGAAAGAAGACGGAGCTATTAATCTGTCTGTAGTGTTGCTGAGGGCGCCATGTTCTGGAGACGCAGTGAAAAGCGAAACTACTTGGTTTGTGCTTCCAAAAAAGGACATAATTAGAAATCGGTGGTTAGGTTGTATTCACAACACTGTTCCAGAACAGTTCAACATGATATTAGAGTGCGTTCAGCGCATTCACGGAGGACTGATACCTGACAGAGCGGTTTATGCTGGCTGAGCAGAGAGACTATAAAGTAAGGAAATAATAACCCTGCAAGAACAGTCTGGAGCTTCTGACTCACAACCTTTAAGTTACGTTTTCTTATTAAAAGAACCTGCTGCTTACTATTTTAGAGTTTTGAGCAGTGAAGGGTAGTGCTTGTTGGTTGTCGTAATGCAGAAGACATTTTACAACATATTTAAATAGTAAACTTTTTTATTTATTTATTTATTGTAGCAACATTTCTGTGTTTGCTGCATTTTTTAACACACATATTTAACGAATTCTTCCAAAAAAATGTAGTGTTTACCTTCACCCACATACTCACATTCTCTCAGTGTTTTAGAACAGACCAAATTGACTAAATGACAGTATTATAATCCCAGGGCACCATATTGATTCCTGCCTAAAGATTTTCCAGGCTAGGTAAAAGCAAACAAAACCTCGGATCCTCATTACCTGCATCTCCAATAAATGGAAACCAGAGAACCGAGCCGTGTGTGTGTGTGTGTGTGTGTGTTGTGAAGTCCTGAAGTCCTCCTGCCGAAAATAAAGATGAAGAAGTCTAATTTCAGGTTGGAATCAGAGATGTATTATTCACCGCACTGATTCTAGAACGAATCGCCTCATTACACTACTAAGACCATTTCTACCTGCAGGTAGAGTGAGCCGAGCCAAAGCGAACCTGCCCTCGAGTGCCTCAACAGAGTCTCAGCTCACCCGGAAAAAGGCTGTGTCACTGCTATTCAGCAAAACAAGAGTTGTTACGTTTTAAGTAGCTTTTGGAGAACTTGTGTTGAATTTTGGTCGCATGTGACGCAGTCGTAATTCGTCAGAATGAGTCACATTGAGCAAATTTCCCAAAACAAGTCATTTATATTTTTACATTCTCTATAAAAAGACCTTCACAATGACTGAGCTACAACTGTTCGAAAATCGACGGAGTCGGCTACGTACTTTTTGAGGAAATACTGATTTAAAGTTAAACGTTTAGTAAAAATAGTAAAAGTGTCCATTGCAAATAAATTCAAGCAGTTCAATGGAGATCAGTGAGGGATTCCCTCTTTTATTGCATTGAGACGGAGCTGGCCTATATTAAGATACAGTGTAATACTCGCATCTAATATAATGTTACACATCTAATGTTTTCCCTCATCAGTTCCTCAAACGTCCACTGAAGATGTAACAGATTATGTTTGCCTGAATACGCAAATATACTTCGGTGTATCGGTGTATCCAAAATGCATTTTTCCCAGTACGGTGACCCATAACGTCAAATAAATGTCAATTATAAATGCCAATTTAAAAGCAAAACTGATCTGCTAGTCATACTCGCCGTAGTCTGTAGTCTATTATCTTGTGTGTATTGCATGTTGCATGTATAATTAGTGTTTTAAAGCGCTAACTATCCTACAGCCATAAAAGAAGCCCTTACTAAATTATTCATTTAGGTCACACTTTATTTTAAGGACCGGTCACTATTAGCTATTAATAGTTTATAAGGTAGTTGTTAAGTTTAGGTATTGGGTTGGATTAAGGATGCTGTCATGCATTATTTGTGCTGTATAATTACTAATAAAGAGCTAATGCATGCTAATAAGCAACTATCTGTGTCAATCGGTTCCTATAGTGTTATCTCATTTAATACTATTATATATTATTTCATATATTTCATATGTCATCGTTATTTTATTATCATTGAGATCATTTTTAATTTGTTTACAATCAAAATATATATTATTTATATTTCTTTTTTTTTTTTTTTTTTTTTTTTAATTTTTTTGTTATTTTACTCTGCAAAAAATCTTACTTAGTATTTTTGTTCCGTTTCTAGTTTTGCTTAAAACAAGTAAAATTATCAGTTTTTTTCTGCAACCAAGGCTACATATCTAAGCAATTTTGCTCATGTAGTAAAAGTATCTTGGTTGAAGCATCTTTATATATTTTGACTAGAAACAAGACAAAAATGCTAAAAAATATGACACTTTTTTGCAGTGTAGTAGCATTTATTAAACATGTCTACAGAGTTTTAATTTATGAATTTTTTTATACTTGCAGTTAAAGAAGTTTTTATTTCAAGCTAAAAAAAATTTTTTTTCGTAGTTTAATATCCCCATTCTTCTCTAGCTTGTTTACTCACTTGTTTTCGTTTGTCAAATCAATCACGTAAAACAGAGCTGATGAATTACTGCATTAATTTAACAGTCTCTGTGTTTACCCACCCATATGGGCAGAGACAGACGGAAACTCTAGCGTATTTTGAGATGGCTAACGGATAAAGTGCAAAAATCACAGGTGTTTACGGATATTAGACTGTACCGCGCCGAGAAGACAAATGATTCCAGAAGGTTAGAGCAACAAAGAGAGCAAGAACGAGAGAGAAGATCTAGGGATGTTTGTCATGGTTGTTTCCTCAGGCTGTTCTGAGCAGCAGCGGGCGGTAAGGAAAGCTCAGTGAAACCCGAGAGATACGGTTTGGTGTCAGTCTGCGGCAGTGCAGAAGAGACAGAGACAGAGAGACAGAGAGAGAGAGAGAGTTTCAGCTCGACGCCCAATCAAAGAACACAATGCATGACAATAGCATTAGGGCTAATTGAAATTCTTCTCTTGTTATTTCCTGAAAAATATTTCAGACCCCCTGTGAGCGCTGGAGCAGCGGGGATCCGTGACTTCCAGTCACACAACCAGACTCTTAATTATCGCCAAGATATCTAACGCACACTACAGCTTCTTCGAGCTAAGAACCATTCGTTTGGAGAGGAACAAACCTTCTGACTGACGCGCAGTTTGTTTCATTTTCACCTGCCGCTTAGGGGTTTAACTGAGATTTGAGCTTACTCTTCAAAAACAGACCTGCAGACGACACGGACTAAAAGCACGGGGAAATAAGACTTGAAATCACGCTTTGACTGTCTGAAAGTCTCACCAAAATACAGTGAAATACTTCAATATAGCAGTTTTTTTATTTATTCCCGTGATCAGGACATCATTACTCCAGTCTTCAGTGTCACAATCCTTCAGAAATCATTCTAATACGCTCAAGAACCATTTCTGATTATTCTCAGTGTTGACA
Organism: Puntigrus tetrazona; assembly: GCF_018831695.1. NCBI lineage: Eukaryota > Metazoa > Chordata > Actinopteri > Cypriniformes > Cyprinidae > Puntigrus > Puntigrus tetrazona. The sequence continues at coordinate 591,723 of NW_025048446.1, read as the reverse complement.
ACAGCGGCGTTGCTTCGTATTTTCGTGAAAACCCTGATACATTTTATTTTAAGGGTTTTTTGATGAATGGAAAATTCAAAACAATAGCATTTATTTGATTGAATAGAAGCATTATAAATGTCTTTACTGTGACTTTTAATTAATTGAATGCACCCGCGCTGAATAACAGAATGAATTCCTTTAAGAAACGGTAGTTTAAATCGCGCATTTGCTAATGAAGTAAATGTCTCTGAAGGCATAATAGAGAAAAACAAAGAAATCTGTTGCATGTGGCAATTAAAATGCCCGTTCGCCTAATGCTTTATCAAACTTCTGTGGAACAGGTGCATTTTAATATTGTTTTCCAGATGCAGCAATAAATCCCGCTCAAACCGCTAAACAAGAATTATTCGGCAAAACAGAAATCTGGAAATAACGCTATGAGCAAAGCGCCAAACATAAATTATGCACGTGAAATATCTTTCCAACCAATGAGGCAACAGCTGGCTCACGCGTGATTACATTTCGAATGAGATCCAAGGAGAAAGTGCAACATTGAAACGCGTTAGTCACAGATTTAGAGCAAATGCACCGTGATTTATATTTAGAGTGAAAGTTCTACAGGCAAATTCTAAAATGTGTGTATGCAGAAAAATCTTGTACTCATTATCATCGATTCAACTCAATTCAAATGAACTCGATTCGATTCGATTCAATTCAATGTGAATTATTAGCTTGACAACTGGTACAATGTATTGCCAAACTATAGTTTTTACATTGAATCTGAAACACATATGTATTTAAAATAGTAATAATAATAATAATTAGTGCTGTCAAATGATTAATTGCATACAAAATGAAGTTTTTTGTTTACAAAATATATGTACGTGTATTGGGCTTATTTTTTACATATATATATATATATATATATATATATATATATATATATATATATATATATATATATATATATATATATATATATATATATATATATATATATATATATATATATATATATATATATATATATATATATATATATATATATATATATATATATATATATATATGTATATATATATATATATATATATATATATATATATATATATATATATATATATATATACATATATATATATATATATATATATATATATATATATATATATATATATATATATATATATATATACATATGAATACATTTCAGAAAAATGTATTATGTTTATATATTAAATATAAAAATAATATAAATAATATAAATTAGTATGAATATAAATATAGACATGAACACACACATACTACACAAAGAAAAACATTTCTGTATGCGATTAATCACGATTAATAGTTTGATGGCACCAAAAATAATCATAAATTAATAATAAATTAATAAATAACTCACTTCAACAGCTCTCTAATTAGAAAACATATCATAACGAATCAAGAGAGATAATGCAAATAAAAGACGTGCATTAACTAAGCATTCTGTGAAATAATAATTAGAATAGCGTATAAGAAATTTACTGTCAAGTTTTGGGTTGTTTTGCCCACATGTCTGAATACAGACACCCTCGGTGTCAAAACAACTTGTATTTCCTGGGATGTGCACATCTTAAAAGCACCGCAACAGCGTTGAAATCCAGCCTATCACACTGAAGTATCTTATTTTAAGAAAGCTATTGCTATGTTTGTGTGTCTCCATCGCATCGGGACGGCGGAGCAGCATCTTTCTTCTACCTGCTCTAATCTGTCCGGCTCTGTCAATCTCTTTTAGTATCCAGACCGCTTCCCAGCCTTCCAGATTTAGTACTCTGTCAACACACTTTTATAGAGGAGATAAAAATAAGCAATGCTCGCGCACGCACGCACACGCATGCACGCAGACGCTGAGCAGAAACCGCAGTCGAGCCGAATGTGAGGGAGCTCACAGCTATGACGCAAATCAAACGCCATCGTTCAATATAAAATATGTGGAGGGACACATAATCATATAAATGCATGTGTCATCCTTCCTTTTCTGGTGCTGTAAGAAACACAACACACCTGGGGCAAAGACAGACAGAAAGATCCACGAAACCAGATGCTCTTTCATCAACCGCTGATCAATTCTCATAAGACGCCGGAGCCTGAGCTCTGGGTGTCCTGAGAGAAGACAAGTCTTTCATACGCTTCATACAACAGCAGCAGTTTGCGTACTTTTTTTCTACTTGAAAGCGCGAGTGTGATGAGTCACGTCGTCTGCGATCGTATCTTTGTGCTTCATAAGCGATTCGGGTCAGGTACGGGTTTCAGGTGCGGAGCGGCACAGACAGTCTCGGCATAATGAACGATCCCCTTAAAGATACAGATCACCTTAAAAATTAAATCCTGCCATTTTCATTACCTGTTCACACTTGGAACACAAAAGGACTTAGTGACGTTTTGCTTTGTTTGATGAACTTTGCACTACTATGGAACTAAACCGAATCAACGTTAAACTAAATTGAGCTGAATAATGGCGCCACTGTATAGGCTACATATATAAAATCAAACTATGAATTAATTGCTTATTAGCACATGTTAGCTGTTTATTACATTTTATGCATGACCATATTCTATATTCCCAATCCTAGTCGATACCAAATATGGCCTTTAAATAATGGTTTATTCCTTACTTGTAATAAAGTGCACCATTGACTTCCATAGTACTTTTTTCCTACTATGGAAGCCAATGGTGACCCAAAGCAGCCTGGTTACAAATTTAAATAAAAAAAATCGTCCTTTGTGTTCGGCAGAACAAAGAAATTCATGCAAGCGTGGAATTACTTGAAAGTCAACTATTCCTTTCGTGTGTTTTTGCCCTTTTTTTGCTAAACAACCACTTTAGAGAGAAAGTCATAAATGCTTTCAGCAGCTTAACGGAGAGCAGATAATTACAGAATATGCATTGAAACAGTAATACAGTTCTATTTTGAATCAAACAAATGCAGTGAGGAGAAGAGACTCATTGGTGAGACGAGACATAAAATAAAAAAAGTACATCAAAAATCTTGTCTTCCACTACGAATGTCTAAAAAATCTTATATGAAGATGTATTTGCTTAAAAAAAATAAATAACTTGGGATATTAAGCCTTGCTTCCTAAAAAATGATTCAAATTAAGTTTATGCTTAAAAAACACACCTGTTAGCGGGAATATGAATGTAATTAAAATGGAAACAATGAATTTTCTTACCCCATATTTTTATTACTTCAAGCATAAACGTCAATGCGTATTGATTTAACAACTCGTCCTGGAAAACGTGACAAAAATACTAAGCAAGGACATCATTTCTGTAGCGTGTGCTGTCACTTTAAAACTGAAAAAAAGAGAATTTTCCTAACGGAGAGCGGAGAAGCAGGTCACTCGTCCCTGACCCCTACAGGTCTATTCCCAGCCCCCCTGTTTCTCTCTGTTTGTCTTTCTTTCCATTTCCCTCCCTCCCTCATTACGCCACTTTCAAGGACAGAATCACAGTACACCACACACACACACACACCTACGTCAAATTCACGAGGACACTGGCAGGACACTAATCTGCTGCCTCATCAATTTTAGCCCGTCCCGAGAGACGCCGTAATATTGCGCGCGCAATCGTATACGCAACTCGTGCCCGTCCTCCACTTGATGATATACGCTCGCTTCAAATTACTGGCTAAAAAAGGCGGGAGGCGATCCCTCTCTTTCGAAGCGACCAATCGGAGCGCTCCGCTGCCTCCGCCGGCCTTTCTGCACGGTAACAGAGCTGCAGAACGATTGGCCCGAGCGGGAACGCTGAAGCCACGCCAAGTCTAATCTACTGTTACAAACACGCCGCGCAGAAATATGACAGCCACAACCAAGTCAGCAGTGCGGTAGGTAGTACATTAGCCGAGGCTGTAGCTGCGGTCTCATCGGCTAATAGAGCCCGCGGTGAAAACAAACACACAGGCAGAAAAGCAAACGCGTATCTGTCGCATTAGCAGTCATTATCCAATCAACGCGAAGGCATCTGAAGAGCTGCTGAGTCAACGCTACAGAGACAAACAAAGCGGAACAGCTGCACAAACATTAGCCGCGCGGGGAGACGGAACAATTGCGACTTTAATGAGTTTTAATGGATGGAGGAGTGGCATCATGAGGTGAAGCAATGGGTTCCTCGATAATGAGAGTTTCAAGACTAAGTGCGAGACTAATAAACTCCAAGGAACTAAATGTACTGCACTGGAAAGTGTCGGACGGTGTCGCTATTGTGAACCAAAACGGTTACAAATCATTTATAATTGATAAAAATATTTTAGCGTAATTGAGATATAGTTTTACTAATATTTATTGTTTTTTTATTTATTATTTTTAAATGATTTTTTATATTTTCATTTTAGTTAAAATTAGTTTTAGTTTAGTATTTATTTTTAGTAAATTAAGCTAGATGCACTTATTTTTAGTAAATTCATTTATAATGACTAACTAAAATATATATTTTTCGGTTAAAGGAATAGAAAATTAAGCCATATTTTACTCACCCCGAAACCATCCTAGGTGTATATGACTTTTTATATGAGTTTTTTTAAAAAGGATCCTGGCTCTTCCAAGCTTGGTAATGTTGGTGGATAGTGGCCATGATTCTGAAGCTTCGTTAATCAGATATATCCATAATTACTGCGTTAGAAATCTAAACTAAACGCCTCGGGGGCTTTTTACATGTTGTCTGAAGCAGATCGATTGGTTTTTGTAACCTTTGTAAAGTTATAATTTTAAAGCATGTGATAGGTTCATTTTATGATGGATATATGGCATTTTATGGAGCTTCAAAATAATGGCCGCTATCCGCCAGCATTACCAAGCTTTGAAGAGCCATGACACATTTTTTTTTAAAACTCAGACTGCATTCATGTGAAAAATGAAAGTCATATACACCTAGGATGGCTTTGGGGTGAGTAAAATATGGCGAATTTTTTTTTTTTGGGTGAACTATTCCTTTAATTTTTTTTTTATTTCAAGGTTTTCATTTTAGTTTCCGTTACAGATAACCCTGATTACAAATATTAGATAACACAAAATATGACAAAATGAAACAAATATAAGATTTGTTTTCCTGGAAACTAAATTAAATTTAAAAAAAAACCTATGCTTACTAAAATTACTAAAACTGAAATAAGTAAATTAAAGCTAAATTGAAAATGAATAAAAACGACAAAAGTACAATTGAACACAATACCAATATCAGTGTTATTTTAGCATGAGAGAGATTCTATTACAGTTTTTCTTAATATTTCAAATCAGTTTTTATTTTTATTTTAGCTCAAACAAACACTAACAATACACAAAAAAAAAAAAAAAAAAAAAAAAAAAAAAAATATATATATATATATATATATATATATATATATATATATATACACACACATTTTTTAATGGTTTTATTTTCAATTTTAGTTAACTATAATAAGCCCGAAAATAAGTAAAAATATGTTGTTTTGTTTTTATATAAAGATTTATTATTCTACATATAGTTAGTAACTATAGATTGAGTATCCCTGGCAGAAAGTAATTCACACAGTACGTAGAATTAGTGTAACTGTCAAAGGTGACTAGATAGAAGTGCACTATTTATGGTGCATTTGAGGTGTGCATTCATGCAAACTTTAGTTTGTGATACAGAAGCAAATGCATTTTTGATAGTTTTCTGATGACTTTGGAAAAAGCAAGGATCATAAGGCCAAAGCTAACACAGCATTTTTTCGACTGTATGAATCTAGAAATTTAATAATAATGAACGTAGACAGAGGCTGGCACTTTTATGCAAACGCAAACAGCATGTGACGAAGAAGTCTGTGGCATCAACATGCAATTTTATGACACTAGTGTCCCAATTCTGCCACACTGTCTTACTCAAAAGCACGCAGATCGCCATTAAAAGCAAAGTACACAAAATACAAAGCAGAAGTATGCTAATTACAATGCTGTCTACATTAGGATGATCTAAAGATGCAAAATTCTGTTGATGTCATTCTGACAAACACTTTTGGAGATTTTTGCTGTACTTGTACAGCTGCTACCTATAGAAGCTTCCACGACAGAAGAAAAAAAAAAGATTGCAAGTTTGATCTCACAATTGTGACAACATCACACAATACTTTCTCTGAAATGAGAATTTATAGCTCTTAACTGATTATAATTTCATACCTGAAAGTGCATGTCTTGCAATTCAGACTTTTTGCTTTTAACTGTCAATTGTGAGCTATGAAGTTACAATCATAAAAATTAAAATTATAAAAATTATAAAGTCATAGATATTGACAGAATTGCATAAAAAAAAATTAACATTGTCGGAAATATCTCAAATTTTCTAATTTTTTCCCCTCAAAATTGCAGGTTTATGTTTTACAATTCACAATTGCAAAAAAAATTCAGATGCAAAAGTACCGTCAAATTTTTACTTTGAAAATTTTTGCATTTTTATCAGACTCTTATATTAATGTTTAGTTGTTTTGTTTTGATTAGTTTTTTATTATTATTATTTTAATTGCGTAAAAAAATGTACTTTACAATTATAGTAAAATTACTGAACCTAGACATACGAACTCATTTTAGACGGATCTTCAATTAACCAATAAAACCTACAACCCATTACCTTTTTTTTTGTTTGTTTTATCCTGTGGCAGGAAGAAGCTTCCACAGTTAACCTACATCGAAAAATAACTGCTCATAGATGCCACCAAATAAAAAAGGATAAAACCCATCGATTCACAGAGTGAGTGAATTATCCGACCTAACTTTTGCAACCTGGTCTCATAAAAATATATACCTTGTTGTACAACACTGTTTTTACGTATCTTTACCGCACGTTTCGGCACAGTTTCGAAGAGAAATGTCCACTGAGTGGTGCAAAAAACGCATGTTTTAATATGTGAACCCTGGCACATTTTTTAATACGTTAATGTGGATATACATCGCGGCGGCTCAGAATTGAAAGGTTAATGCTATTCATTATGCACAACACCAAATCCAACCCTAAAACTTCCCGATAGTGTTAACAAATGCGTAACTGATATAAAAACTACTTTGTTGATGCAACCGTGCCATTTCAACTTTGAACTGAAACCTAGTCTATTAAAACTCGTATGTGTGACGCTAACGTTCGAAAGCATCTGTTTTCCAATCTCCCAGCGTATTAATATTCTTTTGAAATCGTAACATGATATTCGTTTAGTAATTGTAGGAAAATGAAGCTTTTACTGCCTCTAGTGTTCATCATATTCATGCAGCGATATGTACCTCTTGGTACATATTTTGTGTCTCGCAAAAAAGTGCAGCAAGGTACGTTTATCCCATGAGACCAGGTAGGCTTTCTTGATCGATTGATTGCACACGCATACAGTTGCCTTACCTTCTCCTGGTACTGGCGTCGTGAGGAGTCCAGGGACTGGATGAGGGCCGTGGCGTGTCCAATGAAGACGGCGTAGCAGGTGGCACCCACGATCATGCTGAGCATCGTCAGCCAGATATCAGAGAGACTCTCCGGCGCTTGACGACCGTAACCTATGCACAACATGTGACTCATGGCTTTAAAGACGGCAAACGAGTACAGCTCACTCCACGTGTCGTTCTGCGGAGACAGGACATAAACAGCATGTAATTGCCGTTGACAACACCTACTGCGAATCTAAAAGCAGCACGCCAGTACCAAAGCAGAGGTCTATGACTTTTGCACTATAATCTTCCATACACTTTCATTTTACGAAAAAAGCATCAGGAATTTGCACATTTGTAACGACATGGTGACAGAAATGTCACGCGCGGCTTCAAACGATATCATTTACAACGCTTTTTTTGTTTTTCATTTGATGGATGCTGACCAACTGATAAGATTTCAGTAAAAACTACAAAAAGAATCAGTGCAAAAATGGCTTTACATTTAAACCTGGCAGGGGAGGAACGAACAGGGAAGCACCGAAGGTGTGTAATAAATCTTAACTGGAATGCTACAGTGTTGTCACACGACTGAACTATGTTGCACGTTTAATTAAGTGAGCGGCATCCATTATTCATCTAGATAATCAATTTAGTCACTTAACATTTTAAATACGGTTTTGTATGCAAATGTTGTAAAAGAGAGCCTAGTCACGTCACATAAGTCAAGAAAGATAGCACATTATTAAGTGTATTATTTGGCTTATCAAAAAAACAAATCACGGTTATGTAATGTATACTGGTGAAGTATATATAAACAATTTTCACTCAAAAGTTGCTAGGAAATTTAAAAATACAAAGAAATAACCTAAACTTAAATAGCATTCGCTTTTAAAACTTAAAAAAAAACATTTTACAGTGTATTTTATAGTGAAACTACTACATTTTGATATCTAATGTTATTAGATTTGGCAGTCTCGTTACATAATGAGCATAGAAATATGCCACTTAAATGTTATTTATTACTGCCGGGTTAAAATACGAGTGATGTGATATTTTTTGTTACCACAGCATAAAATTAGCTCTACTATGATTAGTACTATGATATCAAGATCATGGTGTCGCTGTAAAGCTCCCTTTATTTTTCAAAATACACTGTGTATGAAACATGTGTATGATTTATTTAAGCAACTTTTAACAAAACAAAATTACATTTTGAAATTGCATTTTTCTTTCAAAACCTTCTCCGAAGATTGTTGTTTAATATACAAGGGTTTTGTTTTTTTGCAATGTACATCCCACAGTCTTTTATTGACTCGGTATATGTTTTAACACTCTGTAAGCAATTTATATTATAACCGAAATGTCTACCGAGTCACTTTCCGAACTCCAATAAATGGAGCATTTAGCTTCAGAATAGCCAGCCGTCAGGCGTCTCGGGATGACAGAGATCAGTGTGCGGTGAGGGTCTGCCAGCAGTCTCAAACAAGAAGCCATTAAATGTGCCCTTTTTAAAAATGCGTCTGCTGCCTGACTTGTGCTGACATCCGGCTAATTCCCAAGGCAAGATTAATTACGGTTGCTGTCCTCTGCCCAAATGCTCAAACTCCTGAACTGAGGAGAGAAAAAAAAATGGAAGTACTGCATCCCATCGTGACTCCATTAAAGCAATAGTTCAGCCAAAAATGAAGATTTACTGAAAACGCACTCACCCTCAGGCCATCCCATATGTAGAGGAGTTTGTTTCTTAGTCATCAGAGATCTGGAGAAATGTAGCATTGCATCACTTGCTCACCAACGGATGCTATGCAGTGAATGGGTGCCGTCAGAAAGAGAGTCCTAGCAGCTGATAAAAATATCACAATAATACACACCACTCCAGTCCATCAAGAACATTTTAACTTTAAAATGCCTCTATTGTGTTTTTTTTTTTCTTTCGTGCAGCGTGCAACACAGCTTTAAGTGAATGAAAACATCCTGCAAAGTTTGAAATCTACATCAAGTGTAAAGTTATTGTCTCTCAAACGCCGTTTACGAATCATTGAAACGAGTCGTGATCCCAAGCGTTCATGTTGACTCACTTGTTGGTCTTTCATGTTGGAATAAATGTAAAAAAAAAAAAAAAAAAAAGCAAATACATTCTTTGTCACTAGGTGCCGCTTTTTTTCGGAGCAGTTAAAAGCTCGCAAACACTGCTTTGAATGAAATAACCGCAGGGCTTTGGAAAAATTAACCTTTGAACTAATAATTTGGGCAACAAATAAGATAGAAATGGTTTTTAAAAAAGTATTTTTTGACCTTGCATGCATGTCAGCCTGTTGTTTGGGACTCTCAAAACCAAAATATGAACCTTTCCTAACCCATCATGGGGCACTTTAAACAGTTACTCGCTACAATATAAGTCCTCTATTTGTGATATTGCTTTCTGCAGTGTTGTGATCTGTGCATATTGCTCTCCTGACTTTTTTTCAGATATATGCACAGATCAAACACTGCCAAAACAGTTATGTGAGCGAATTATTATTTGAGAGGAAAACAGAGGATGGACTTTTTCACCGGAGGAAGCATTTACGAACCCGTATTTTGGCCAAAGCAACGGTTTAAATTAAAACTCCCTTATTTGCAGCTTTTAGCTTTACAATTAATGAATGGACTGGACCGGAGCGGTGCGGATTACTTGTGGATTATTGTGATGTTCTTATCAGCTGTTTGGACTCTCTTTCTGACGGCACCCATTCACTGCAGAGGATCCACTGCTGAGCAAGGGATGGAATGACACATTTCTCCAAATCTGACGAAGGAACAAACTCATCTACATCTTGGGTGGCCTGAGGGTGAGCATATTTTCAGCAAATGTTCGTATCTGGGCGCGCAGCATGCAGCTCTTACTGTATGCAGTGGCCCTTTCATGACTCATCATCTGATCCGGCCGCCAATGTTGAGATGCTTTACTGAGAATCGGATTAAAAGGGCAAAAACAACGGTTTCGAAATCGTGAAATTTCAAGGTGGCCTCAGATTCTCGGACCCCGCAATACGCAACGCGGAGTAAACAGCGTTCCGCTTTCGAACATAGCCGGCGTACTTTTCTCCAGCCTTTTCTCCCGTGTGGCACGCAAAGTTAAAGAGAAGAAGAAAAGGACTGAGAAATGAGAAAATGGGAAATGAGGAAAGTGTTAAAGTCGGAGGGAGCAGGTCACTGTAGGAACACTGGAGTGAACGGGCCTGAATTATGCATGAGCTGAGAGCACTTTGCCTTGAAAACAGAAGAAGTAGAGTGTCCATGCTGGAGCTCTACACACACACACACACACACACACTCCAAAAGACATAGTTTGAAGACATAGTGAATAGAACGGACAGAGAAGCAGCCTATAAAACCAGTACACACTGTCCTAAACCGTATATTGACTATCCTGGGGTGGCAATACCAGCATAGTGTGCACTATCTACTAGTTGGTTTAGTAATATACGAATGTGAAACAAGTAAATCTTTCAAACAGCAGAACGCCACGCTGCTGTCACATGACCTCTCTATTTCGCATGTTGTTACGTTTATGTTTACATGCGGTGTCCATTTTTCATTTGAAAAATCATACGTTTAAATTAGCCCTTTTGCACAATTCTTTATGCAAAAGTCATAACATTTGGCAGATCAAAAATGTATTTCTATTTCTATATAAGATTACTCATACCGTGATATGAGATTTTGGTCATACCGCCCACCCTTATGGCAAAAATAGCACATTCACATGCATGTGCATTCATGCATTTGACAGATTCTTTTATCCAACATGACTTACAGAGCATTTAAGGTTATTTATTATATATTTATTTATTTACTGCCAAATGTGTATTATGGTCGTGTGCTATTGTGAGCATGCCAATATCATTTTGCAAGGACCTCCCGTCTGTAACTACACTCACCCAAACACTGAAATACATTTAGAAAATAAAGTAAAATAAAACGATAAAATGAATAAAAAAATAATAAATAATAATAAATAAAATAATTTAAAGTTAAATGAATGAATGGAATAGAATATTGAAATTAAATTAAATTAAATTAAATTAAATTAAATTAAAATAAAAAGTATTTTAAAAAGTAATTAAATAAATTAGTAATAAATAAATATATAAAAGAAAATAATTAAATTAAATTAAAATGGAAATTAAATTAATGTATTTTTTTGTATTATTTATTTGATTTTTCCGCAATTTCTGTACAAATAAACAAATGAAAGTCAATAATGCAATAATGAAATCAAATATTAAAGAACAAAAAAAAAAAAAAAAAGTTCTGAAGTTAGGTAGTCATGAAGACAGTACATATCTGAGCAGGCACACACACACACACACACACACATTCTATTCTCCAGCCTGATGTGAGGACTCCTTTCGCGGGTTTATTCCAATACCTTTCTTGAAGTACGAAAATGAGAAAAAGTATGTAACAAAAAGGAAGAGAAAATAGGAGCGAATGAGCCTCAGGGGAACTGAGACACTTTCTTGATCACTCTCTCATTCATGCCCTGGTCCGCAGTGATAGGGCAAGAGGCATTATGGGAAGACATTCATTAGCCGTACAGACACGAGTGCCCCGCGGCCGATAAGCTCAGACTCCCGGATTCTGCCTGTAATAGTGCAGTCGGGCCGCCAGCCTGTTCTGACTCTATTTACAAAAGCTTATCTAAACATACAGCAACCCTGGCATCCTCTGCTGCTACGACACGCGCCGCTGCCCAGGCCCCAGACTACAGATGCTGTGTAATATATGTTTTTAATCTCGGCCGAGACAATCCAACATCTCTTCAGCGAGCCATTCATCTCCGCGTCCGACCGAGTCAGTGCGCTTTTTCATCTCTAAAATGAATGCGACAGTCAGGCGGAAAAGCTTCCCGAGGTAATGATGCTATACGTGTGTCTGCTCTTCAGGAGGAAGACATTCAGATGCCGAGTGTATTACAGAGCAAAGCAGGATTACATTTCTGATTGCTTCTGTGCGACACGAAGAGGCTACTTGTCCCCTCTTGACCTTTGACCTGACGAGCGACACAGCAGTGTATAAGAATGACGTATCGTTGCATGCTTAAATTTGAAAATGGTTCCAGTGGGATTTTCGAATGGATTTTTGCTTAATTTCCTGAAATAAAGAAAGTCTGATCACATAACGAGTCCAGAAATTGTGCATTTGTCCCATTTAATAATATATACTGCTATATAAGATCACTCATACTCAGCCCCACCTCCATTATTAATTTAGTTTAATTTATATTAAAATTTTACGAATAGAATAGAATATTTAGATAAAATTAAATGTATTCAAAAAGCAATTAAAAAGTAATTATTTATTTATATATATATATATATATATATATATATATATATATATATATATATATATATATATATATATAAAAAAATAAGTTAATTAAATTCATATGGAATATGAAGATGAAATAAAACGAACTGAATTTAATGTAGAAAAAAAAATAGTACGCAAAGAATTTATATTTCAAAATACAAACAAGCAAACGACAGTAAATAATACAATTATAATATAATATAATATAATATAATATAATATAATATAATGAAACAAAAACAGAAAAATTACATTTTGGCAACAACATTGAGACACTTCATTTATTATTGCATTAGAATTCATGATAAATAGAAATATTGTCAAACAGTCATTTGATGAGAATTATTTGAGTTCATATTGAGATTTATGACTTTTGATTGAGAGAGACATAAGAAGGCAACTCTTTGACATTGAAAGGTCACACAGATGAATATATTAATGAAAATCAATCCAGGGTAAAATATATGAATAATTCTACTTAGTATGTCATACATTTTGATGTCTGAAATGGGAGTCAAAATGGTTTAAAAAATTAATTATTTAGCAAGTGAATCTGTATTACATTATGGCTTTAAAAATGCCACATTCTGGAGTAAAGAGCAGTCGGCCTTGATTAAAAGGATTCTGGGAAACAGCCCATAACGTGAGAGCTCAGAAACTCCTCCAGGTTCATGATAGCAGCGTGTTTTTCCCAAGAGGACTGAAGGCATGTATGGAGAGAGGACTGAGAGCATCTTTGTGTCTCTGGAGGGTTTTTCTCAGAGGGAGAGGAACATACTGCGTTTAATCCACTTACTCATGTGAGTCTAAACACACACGCACACGCACACGCACACACACACACACGCACACACACACACACAGTACATAAACTCCAGTCAAATGGCTTAAATATACCGTGCAGCCTATACAGTACACTGCAGTTGAAAAGTCTGAGGTCAGTAAGAACCCTTAGAAAGTAACCGAAAAACACAAGTTAACCCAAAGTCAAATAAATGATGTTCTTTTTACTTTGCATTTAGAGGGAGTGGTTTGCAATGGTTTCCACATTTAAAAACAGATACCAATCAGAAATGGTTTTTGAGCAGCAAATCATCATATCATATATAATTATGTGCCACTTTAGATTGAAGTGATGATGCTAAAAATTCAGATTGGCATCACAGAAATAAATCCAATTTAACTAGATAATCACTTAGTAAATGGTTATTTAAACTGTAATACTATTATGTAATGTTACTGTTTTTATTGTATTTTTGTTTAAATGTACAGGGGGTTCTAATCAACCCCTAATAAAAATGCATTGACTTGCATGTATAGAACGACGTCTATAATTTATAGTAACTGAAGCTATGTTCACATTTTCTTTCTTCAATGAATTTCAGCAAACAAGTGCTATGTTTTAGCATGAATAAGAAAGGTTATGACACACACACACACACACACACTATTGCATGTTCTGAGCGTGCATCCCTGAATATTCTTTATGTATATGTTTAAACCCCCCAGCTATGTGTCTGCTGATGTTAGCGTATCCTCAACTTCCTGCTATCCTAATAGATTTATGTTAGCACCGAGCAACACAACACACACACACACACACACAGCGGTGCATCAGAATTTGTTTACAGATGATTCACTGCATGTGATGCTCAAATGCCTCGCCATGCTTTGATTTATCACCAATATCATAAACCTCACTGGGCACGGACGATAATAATAATTCACATAAGAAGAATAATTCAAAGGTTTTTCCAGACAACGATCCCATCGCTACACGCGAGCGCAAAACCTCACATCTCACTTCCTCATGAGCTGCATTTAGGGTTTAAGGCACCGTTCAAATGCTGATCTATCGATCTCAGTCTGTGCTATAAACACAGCTGGCGGCGACTGCCGAAAAACATTCGCGCTTTCACACGTTTCCGTGGGTTTCTGCGCTGATCCGGCGTGTGCGTGCGTGCGGTTCCAGTAAGATCAATGACGTCCTTTAGGATGCGTTTACTGAAGATGGATGGCGTGTTTCTGTATGCGCACACTAATAATACGAGATGTCAAGCACTCAGCGTAGAAGCTCTCCAGAGGCCGAAGCCTGCATCTATCCCAGCTTCCTCTTCCTCATCGTCTTCAGCGGCCTGCTCCTCTCTCTTCTGATGGATTCAGATACGACCATCACAGTTATTCTGTTTCGTCTGGCATTTAATTGTTCATGCATGTCTTTTCTGCTCTTCTCTACTACAGTGTAAGCTTAATTCACACAGACCACCACTCTTTTATTCACACTGAACCTTTTCACTAAATATTACACAGAACGATATAAATAAATGTATTTTTATTCATAAAGGTCATTTAATGAAATTAATGATTATGAATGCATTTTTTTATTCTATTTTAATCATTCTATTAAGAAGTGTGTAATATGTGACTTACGTGTCACGTGATTCTTCAGAAATTATTTTATTTTGCTGATTTGATGCTCAGGAAACGTTTCTTATTATCAATGGTGAATTGTGCATATTTTTTGTGTTGTAACTCTAATCTTACATTAATCTTTGATGAATGGAAAGTTCAAAAGAAAAGCACATATTAGAATAATAATCTTATATTATTAATCTTATATTTTAAGACTTACGTCTTTCATGTAATTTTTTTTATCATTTAATGCATCCTTATATTTATATATACACACACACACACACACACACACACACACACATATATATATATATATAATAATAATATATATATATATATATATATATATATATATATATATATATAATAATATATATATTTATTTATTTATATAATATATATATAATAATTATATATATATAATTATTTTTATTTATTTTTTTATTTAATTAAATTTTGTTTTTCCTTCAAATTAATTTGTAACATATCTAAAGTGGATCAAAACCTTACATTAAAGTTGTCCTTTAATGTAAGGTGACTACTGTATATGTACACACACACACACACACACACACACATATATATATATATATATATATATATGGTACGATTTGTAAAAAAGGCTGAGGGGGGAATGCTTTTTGAACCTTTTTTTCCTCTCCAGGTTAAGGTTAATTATAGCCTAACCTAATGTTAGAGTGATCTGTTAACAATGAATATTAACAATGAATCTTTTTAGGCAAGTAAATGGGTCATGAAATGTTTTTATAATGACAGGAAATGTATTTAACCTGATCACCGTTTAATAAAAACATTTTAAGTTATGCCTTTCTGATTCAAACAACAAATGAACTACACAGAGACAGCGAGCAAAGAACAATATACAGAACTTTCTGAAACTCACAGTCAGACTATTTCTTGACAAAATGATTCAAAGCGCTCCAATCGGATCGAGCATCGCGAATCATTTGATTCAGAACAGGACTTCATAGCCCTTTTCGTGAATCGTTTCATCCCCACCGGGATGCATGCATTTAAAGTAACACGAATGCACCCGTTTCAAAGAATGGCCAATAAAAAAAAACCTTATTTGTAGGTCAGGATGTTATTAATTTGAAGTGCACGGCGATTATGATTATCTCAAATAACTGCAGTTAGATCCAATAATTGCAATCAGGTGATTACGTAAACGCTGAACTAAACTTCTCATTCCTTCTGCATCTGTTTACGTAATTCTCCTCTCTTTCTGCCCTCGCTGCCATCTCACATTCTCTCTATCTTTCCCTCGTTCTCTGATCTCCAGAGGGTCGGTGACCTTAATGTCACGTGTGACATCATCACGAACCTTCAGCAGCCACAGAGACGGAGCAAAAACAACAGCAATAACCCTTCGTTACACAGCTCTGGAACACATCGAACAAATTGAGAAAAGGCTGCATCGCATCCACTATAATGAAATAACTGAATCTACGCATTCTTAAAGTCAACCTGCATTAAAGTTTATATTATACTTTGTACTGCTGCAGTATGCTTACTACTAAGTGTAGGGTGCGTTATACTCTCCAACACAGACCAGAAACAGACGAGGAGTCATGCTTTTCCAATAGAAGATATGGGAAAAAAGAGGTTTGGGTGGATTTGATGCTTAAAAAATTATAAATAATAATAAATTGATTAATTAACAAGGTGAACAGGAATATTTTTTTCTAAAATAATAATTTTTTTTTTTTTCAAGACATATTAGCCATCAGTTGTTCTGTTTGGATATACGCTCTAAAAAAAACATTTGTTTTTATTTAAATAAGCAAATAATGAATAATTAAGAGTGTATGATGGAATCATTATTGCAGTGATTATTATGTTTCTGGCACGTTATACCTGTCCACAATTCTTTTAACCCTCATTAACGCGTTATGTAGCTTTTTATTTCTTATTTCAGCCAAAAATGAATGCGACTCTTGATGGAAATAAATTTCATTGTCAAAAAATCCTGTGTCAAATGCACACTACAATCAAAGAAAAAGATGATCCAACCATCTATGAGAGTGTGCAGCTTTTTATATGATCAATCATTTACTTTTTTAAAAAAATGGTACGCAGCTGTCACTGGCACAAAAGCTAAAAGGTACATCTTTGTACTTATTTACTTCAAAATGGTACATATTAGTACCTTAAAGGTGCATGTTACAACTTTAAATGCACATATTAGTGTATAAAGTGCATATTAGTGCTTTTGAAAGAGTGGAGTCTTCATTGTTTTCATTGTTTTACGATAATCAATATGCAGGTAACAAGTCTAGTATAAATGCGTGATTCCGAAATGCAACGTCATTCGAATAAAACCTCGAATCGAACGTATCTTTATTGTGAAAGATTTAAATAAAATAAAAATTCTAATCTGTCAGGCCTTTGAATGCTGATGCCGTCATGCCCTGCTATTTTTCAACTCCTATAAAACTATTAAATTATATACAGATGTGCAACAGAACTCAAGTCCTGTCTTTTCTAAATATGCTATTTCATTAGAAAATGTTATATATATATATAAACTAAAATTGCAATATTATATTAGTTGGGCTATCTTACGATTGAAGCGATGATGCTAAAAATTCAGATTGGCATCACGGAAATAAATTCAATTTAACTAGATAATCACTTAGTAAATGGTTATTTAAATTGTAATAATATTTTGCATTATGTTACTGTTTTTATTGTATTTTTGTTTAAATGTACAGGGGGTTCTTTTACATTAAACCTGCTTTAACTTCTTGAAATGCCACACATAAAACGTCTTTACCACCTGACACGTTTCACCGAAAGACAAGACTTCTGTGACAGAAACCTTGTAGTCAATCGCTTCGCACACACAGGTCTGCTGATATGGGATTTTCTGTCGTGTCTTTGCAGGGGATTTTGGAGGGAGCGCATGTGGCTGCAGAGATTAGTTAGCAAAGTTGACAAACATCGCTAACAGTACATGAACTTTAAGAAGCTGAATCCTTTAAGGTTGCGTGGAAAAAGCCTGTGAGGTCGGAACAACATGAGAGTGAATAAATATCAAATTTCAATTTGGTGTGAACTACCCCAATGTTTTTCAACATGCGTGTGTGTGAGTGTGTGTGTGTGTGTGTGGTGTCTGGCCCTCTAAACAGGTTCTTTCATGTCTGTTTGAGAGATGTACAAAGAGCACAGCTGCTTTGGCACATCTCTAAACCTGAACGTTTACACACACACACACACTTTTATCTCCACTGCCATCACCCTGTCTCATCTCACCCACACCAAACAGCCCTGAGCCGGGCAACAACACACACTTACTCACGGTTTCATCACACACTTCAACAGAGAGATGCTGCATGTAGCGCTGAAAACTCAATGAGAAAAGACTGGAAAAAACACCGAAACCTGGGAAAATCGCTTAACTGAGATGAGACTCTGATGAAGTCCTCGCAGAGATAAATCACAAATGAGCGAAAATGCTTCTTAGAGAAAAAACGCCAGTAACCTCACATGCATCTCCACTAGAGTTTCAGACGAGATCAAATTTGCAACAGAAAAGTAAAAAAACACTTTAGTTTTCTGTTTCTCAGGTGAGAAGGACTCCAGTAATCTTTCTCGACAATGTCTCAAACTCTGATTTGGAGAAATAAATCATAACTTCATAATTTCTACAAATTCCTAGACGAAAACAAATTGAGTGTCTCAGGTGTCCCCTCGTTTCAGAAGAGATTTCAACAACGTCTTAAACTGCGGTAAAATTTTTAGGTGTATTGTATCTCGAATATAGCATAATATCTCATTTACCTCAACTGCGTCTCCTAGACAAAAAAATTGAGTCTCCTGCTTCTCAGATGCATCTCCTGAGAAAATCTCGAGTTTCAGAAGAAAAACTGTGCAAAGATATATCTTAAGCATCTAATTTAGAAAAATTGTAAACTCAAATATCACAGTTTTTTCTCCTAGATAGCAATGATATTAAATGGAGAACAAACTGAGACTTTTTTGAAGTCTGCTTCTCAGATGTTTCTCCTGAGAAGACTCCAGTGATCTCACATGTGTCTCCTCTAGAGATTCAAATGAGATCTCAGCAAATTGTTAAACAGTGTTCGATAGTGTATCTTGAATATATTATCTAAAAATACCTCAATTGTTGTACTATCTCAGATACTTGAATTATTTCTCTATAGCAATGAGATTAAACAGAGAACAAATTAATTTATTTATCATTAAGTCTCCTGCTTTTTTAGATGTTTCTGTCCTAAAAGAAAAAGACAGTGATCTCAAATGTATGGCTTGTTTTACATCTCTATATTTTTAAGGTCCTTGCATACCATGTTTTTGTATCCATTTCTGTATTCTTCGCATTCATCGTCCTTTCCTAACAAAATGGGTTGGGTTGGTATCGTTCAGGTTTTTTTCAGATACCTGTGCCAAACCATAACCAATAACTGCCACCTGTGCAACAAATCCAGTCGTGAAAAATGTCCTTGCTCCTAAATATTCCACGGTCAACTGTCAGCTGTACTTTAAGAAAGTGGAAGTGGAAGTGGAAGACCTCTGAACTTCACGTGGCCTTCAGAGTAGCTCAAGAGCGGCGCGCAGAGAGCTTCATGGAACGGATAGCAGCTGCATCCAAGCCATACATCACCAAGTGCAATGCAAAGCGTCGGATGCAGTGGTGTAAAGAACGCACACCGCCACTGGACTCTAGAGCAGTGGAGACACGTTCTCTGGAGGGACGAGTCTGGGTTTGGCGGTTGAGAGAACATTACTTGTCTGACTGCACTGTACCAAGTGTAAAGTTTGGTGGAGGGGGGATTAGGGGTTTGTTTTTCCGGAGCTAGGCTTGCCCCCTTAGTCCCAGTGAAAGGAACTCTGAACGCTTCATACCAAGACATTTTGGACAACTCCATGCTCCCAACTTTGTGGGAACAGGTTGGAGCTGGCCCCTTCCTCTTTCTGTCCACCAGTCATATTGAACCCTATGGATTAGGAATGGGATGTCGCCAAAGTTCATATGCGAATCAAGCCAAGTGAGCAAATACGTTTGCCGATATAGTTTATATTTATATGAACAATGTATAAATGAACAAAATTGGCCATTAGCACTTTAAACGAGTGATGTCAGTTTCATATATCATATATCCAGAGAGGAAGCTAAACTCGTAGCGGCTTGGAGCTATCGCTCCAAACAGAAGATATAAAGTTTTGAGTGATAAAACAAAGACAATAAACACTCAACTGCAACAATGTATCGTGCGTCGCTGTTATTCAAGCCATCTCTCTAATCTGTGTATTTTTTACAGTAGCCTATGTAACATATTTTCTGCCTCAACAAGCTAACGTCAGAGCAAGTGTAATTAGTGCATTCACATGCTCTTTTGATGCTCTTATGTCCCAAGTTGTGTTTTTAAGTCAGAATGCGAAAACAACATGCAATGCTACAAAGATTTGTTGGGTTTGTCTTTCGGGCTTGGCGCCGAAATCCGCGTTCTGATTCGGTTCTGTACATACCGGTTACTTAGGCAACGGGTTTCAGTACTCCACAGTGCAGTGAACCTTTTTACGACGGACAAAAGTCATTGCACACAAGTCAGAAATTGCATTGAGAAATTTTTGCATGTAAAAAAAAAAAGTTCTCTGGAACTTTTGTCCATCATAAAAAAATTCGGATCCGGTTTGATCACATGCACAGCAAGCATTTTAACAGGAAACTTGATTGACTGGTGGTCGTATTTATTTTTCAGTTTGCAATGGCCTTTAATGTGACAACAACTGAAAAAATTAAGTCTATTAGAGAGCTATTAAAGAATAACCTCTGAG
This sequence comes from Puntigrus tetrazona, assembly GCF_018831695.1. Lineage (NCBI taxonomy): Eukaryota > Metazoa > Chordata > Actinopteri > Cypriniformes > Cyprinidae > Puntigrus > Puntigrus tetrazona. The sequence continues at coordinate 570,726 of NW_025048446.1, read as the reverse complement.
AAATTAAGTTTTCTTCTTGTGCAGCATGTAGACCAATTTCATTATGATTAGGTAAACATTATTAGATGTTGCAGACAGCGTCTGAATCCAACAGACACCTACTGGGAATCTTAATTTAGCCGGTCAACAACAATCAGGTAATATCAGCAAACAGTTTCTGGTTAATAGAATTCAATTCGGGGACCTCTCTCGGAGGTTCGCTTTATGAACCAATTTTCATAATATTTGCATTGCAGGGTGCTGTGTTGTCTGCTGGCAGACTCATTCTCCGCAGTCTTTTGTTATGCATGCGCAAAGGTGCCTTTGTGAAAAACGCACAGAAAAGGGAAGTTTGAAACATACCACCATCTTGTTGAGGGAGACCCAGCAGTCGGAGGGGAAGTCTTGCAGCATGGGCACCAGAAACTGAAGACACCCGTCCCAGTGACACAGCAGCAGCATCATCGCTATCAGGTTAAAAATCCTCATCACTGCACTCGCCAGGTCATACGTCATATGGAAGATCTGCAGAAGAGAAGCATTTCAAGAAGCGTGTGAAAGTTCCTAAAAAGTTCAGGAAACCTGTCTGAGATCAGTGATTTTTTTGGTTTGGTGCCACTGGAGACACACAGAAATACTTTCCTATTAAAAAAATGATAACAGTAATATTTATTTCTACTAGTGCAGTCAATGTTGCGATTTGTTTACGTTATATATACATGCATATTCAAATACACACGCATACAGTATCAATTATGAAAATATCTTCATGTAAATTTACTATACATTTTTTTTTCTTAAATATATACATGCACAGTGCATGCTCATACATTACATAAGCAAAAACTTTTATTTGGGATTTTTGGATTAATCCTTTGACGGCAATACTGTATATAAATACATACACATGCGTGTTTATATTTAAGAAATGTTACGTTTGTATATAAAATATATTTATATATGATATAAGTTAACATTGTTATTTATTAGTATAGTACGGTAGTATTTTTTTATTTAATGCCATTTAATTCATTTTCATAGCTAAAAACAATGAATAATAATAATAATAATAATAATAATAATAATAATAATAATAATAATAATAATAATAAATATAATAATAAAATAAAACCAGCAAACACAAATTTAAAAAAATTAAGTTTTCTATTTTTCTACATAAATTAAAAGCTGTTATCGTTTATTATTATTATTATATATATAACAACTATACACCTTATTATTAATTGCTATATACCAATATTTATGCCATATAATATATAGATGTGTGTGTACGTGCTTTTACTTGCAATTGTAATTGCCGGTATAAACTACTTTGCTTTAAATAAAAAAGTGCCTTGACTTTGACAACAAAAAAGAAAAAGAGGGTTAAACTTTGCCTTACACATATGTCCTCTACAGAAAATGGTACATTACAGTATTTGCTCAGTAGATTTATACATTAGACTTTCTGGCAGTTGGTCGTCCAGAGAGTTTGTCTACAGCCCAGCAGCAGCTACGCATGAATCCTCTTGGGTTTACTTAGTGGAAGAAGAAAGATACTTTGCAAGTAGCTAATCAGACCTCTGTGTATGTACCCGCAGGTCTCATTCTCATCTCTCTCTCTTCCTGTTTTCTGAAGCTGATTTTTCATGTGTGCTCTCCACAGAATATCAAAGCGGCTGAACAGATGAGACAGCATCTATCAACATCATAGAGTCACTTCAAGAGAAATTTGCATGTACGATTTGATCTTTATTGTCAAGTAATAGCATTTTATAAATATGTTCACCAATGGTCATGCATGCATATATATATATATATATATATATATATATATATATATATATATATATATATATATATATATATATATATATATATATATATATATATATATATATGTATGAACAATTAATAAAACATTTGGTCTGGCAATGCTAACAAATGATGATGTCTATTGTATTAAATCATAATAATATTATATAATTTTTTAAATTAAATTAAACTAAATAAAAATATATATATAAATATATATATATATATATATATATATATATATATATATATATATATATATATATATATATATATAAATAATTTTATATTTACCTATAACATTTTATTTAGTTTCATTTAATTTTATTTAATATATATGTACAAGACAATGCCAACGAATTATGATGTTTGAACTTGCTCTGTGTCTTTTGCATTAAAATTTTATAGAATATATAACGTTAAAATAAAATAAAATGTAATTCAATTAAATAACAATGCCAACAACGTGATTGCATTATGCTGTTTGCATTAAAAAAATAAATAAATAAATAAATAAATAAATAAAATAAAATAAAACAAAACCCAACACTGAAGTTCACTGAAGTCCGTCAGACAACACAAACAGTTCAGAGATCCATCAGAAAGCTTTTCTTTAATTGACCTGCTCTCTGTAGTAACATTGACTCAGGCCCCGAAAACCCAACTTGATTAATGAGCCTCATCGAACATCTTCCACATCAAATGACCATCAGACACTGGACATTTGTTATCGCTCAAAGCAGCCCATCAGTCAGCGGACAACTACACAGCAAGACACTTTCTACATGCCTCACGGACACCGAGAACCTCCAACTGAACATACGCCGCCAAGTTTTTTTGATGAATAATTTGAATAAGAAACAGTGGATCATGAACGAATGAAGTCAGCCAGTGTATTATTGCATTTGTTTACTAATACACAAAAAAAAAAAAATGTCCTAACCTGAACCTGTCAAAAGTTTGGAAACATTTACATGTTTTTAAGTTTCTTCTGCTCGCTAAGACTGCATTTATTTGTTAAAAAAAGTACAAACTTTAATATTGCGAGATATTATTACAACCTGAAATGATTGCTTTCTATTGCAATATATATTCTGCTTCACACATTTGCGAATTTTTCACCATCATTAGTCTTCGGTGTCACATGATCCTTCAGAAATCATACTGATATGTTTATTTGCTGCTCAATTATTATAAAAGCATTTATTTCTATTTTAAAAAAAATCACGAACATGCATACCCCAAACATTTTAATGGTATATATAACGTTTTCTGTTTAAATATGTAGCAGCACAGTCGTTTTCTAATACTGATAATTAAATAGAAATGTTTCTTGGGCAGCAAATCAGAATATTAGAATGATTTCTGAAGGATCATGTGACACAGTTATTATGATGAAAATTCAGATTTGAACGCAGCAATAAATTACATTTTTAACATATATTCACCTACAAACACTTCTGTTAAATTGCAATAATATTCACCTTTTTTGTGATTTTTACTGCATTTTAGAGCACATAAAAACGCTTCAAATTCCTAACGATTTTAAACTGTATTCATTTATCACAGAGAAGCCGGTTTTACTTCAGCTTGTTTGTGTTTCTCTCCCTGTACTTTGTGCAACATTGTGCCTTTGCTTTGTCTGGGATTCAGACGATGATTTGTTCGTTCGCTCCGTCTAACTCAATTTCCTGAGCCGGCTCCCAGCGCAAACGCTAACTAAGAGATTCGCTCCCATTTGGATCTGGTATCTGGTTTCCGTGAGGACAGCTGGGATTTGCTGGAGCGCAGAGGAGCTTTACTTCCTGTGGAGCAGGATCCAGAACTCAGTCCTTCCTGCTGCACCGCATCAAGTACACCAGATATCAACAAGCTGATCCTCCTGGCTTTCGAAAGATTGTTAAATCGATTCTTTAATTTGCCAAAGACGCATTAAATTAGTCGGCGAAGACGCTTCTAATGTAAGTTTTATTTTAAATAAATGCTTGAACTTTTTACTCAGGGTCCTGAACAAAAAGGTGATAATCGGTGATAATCATAAATGTTTCTCGAGCAGAAAATGTGCGTGTTGGAATGATTTCTGAAGGATCATGTGACACTGAAGACTGGACTGAAGTCTCGATCAGAGCAATATATTATAATTTAATATATAACACAACCCCAATTCCAGAAATGTTGGGCCGTTCTTTATATCTGTATAAAATGAAAACTAAACACGAGGCAATAATATACTTACAGTAAAACACAGAGAACGTAACAAATGTTTAAACGGAGAAATTGTACACTTTTATCCACTAAATGAACTTTAAATTTGGCGCTCTCAAAAAAAGTTGGCATGGGGCAACAAAGGGCTGAAAAAGCAAGACGCTTTGGAAAGATTCAGCTGGGAGAACGTCTAGCAAATCAATTAATCAGAAAAACTGTAAACACATTTACGGTTCAACACCGTAAATTTTACTGTATAAAACTGTAATGTAAAGCGGTAAATTCATCAACCCACACTGCGATTAAACTGTTTTGCACCTTTAACATACTGACAACCACCGTAATAAAACCTGAATATTTTAGCAAAATACTTTCAGATGTGGATCGTCACATAGTCAGTTCTGGGAATATCAGTTTACAGTTTTTTTTTGTAAATTTTACATCGATTTGTTCTAATTACTTCTAAAAACTGTGCAATTAACAACATTTTACTGTAAAATTACCATTCATTTTGTTTATTCCCTGTATATAGTATGGGAATTTAACCTATTAACATTTTTTTTCTCATAGCATTTTTACAGGATTTTACCGTTAAAATTAAACTCATTTTCTTCAAATAATGGCAAATCGCAAAGGCTTTGCAAATCTCGTCATCTACAGCGCATAACGTCATCAAAAGATTGAGAAAAGCGAGTATGGCACAAGGCTGAAGACGTTTGTTTGACGCCCGTCAAGTTGTAAAATTTTACTGTATTTGCAATAAATGCAGGCTGGTGAGCAAAAGACACTTCTTTTTTAAAAAAGCATGCATTGTCTGGCATTTTAACGTCTGTATGTTTCTTTAAAACTATAAAACCGAATCAAACTGCAGATGGTCATTGTACAAACCTCTACAGACCGGTCTAAACGAGCAGCTCTTGGGCTTCTTTCATTTCGAGCCATATATTAATCCATTGTGTGTCTTTACCCTCTTCACAGCACAAAGTGACTCCGGTTGGTTTGGCATCACAACAAATCTATTCTAAATGCTTATTGATGCAACAAATGTTTTTCTGTTTGAACTTATCTGACTCAAAAATCTCAGTGTATTAAGCGGCTCTTCCAGGTGAAGGAAAAGAGCGCTCTGAATGCATAATTATAAGGATAATATAATTACAGTAGAGCTCTGTGGCGCACCGCTGAATTAGACATCTAATCAACACTGAACCTTCATTTACAAGCACACGGGATGGCAAAAAAACGTGCATATTAAAGACGTATTAAATGCAAAATAATAATAATATGAAAAACACGCATTTGTATGACTTTGTACCGTAAGAAATGTCGAGAAATTTATACTTTTATTAATCAAGGATGCATTCAGTTAACCGTAAGTGACAGCAGAAAGATTTATAACTTTGAATGAATTATTATTTTTGTAAATAGGTTTGATGACACTAAAATGACACACTTCGCTACGAAGACATTTACATTTAGAACAACATCATTAATTAAATATAGGCATGTTAATTTGTGCATATACTAATAAATTTTAAGTCATTACTTTTTGAGTATGAATTGACATTAGTATTATGTTATAATTATAATTCGTATTATTATGTATAAGTACTAATTAGAAATGAACAATAATACATTTGTGTAAATTAATTACAAATTGTTGTTCATTATTGATTTATGATACCAGGTACATTAACTAATGCTGGTTAAGTAAACCTAACTGTGAAGTGTTCCTAAAAAATAATATAAAATAAAAAGAAATATATATATATATATATATATATATATATATATATATATATAATACATACAAAAGCAGCGTCAGTGCTGTCAAAAGATTAATTGCAATTAAAGTTTTACTTTATATATGTGTGTGCTGCATATATTTATTATGTATATATAAATGCACACACAAGCTTGTATATATTTAAGAAAAAAATTACATTTTAAATATATTTTATATTATTATAATAACAGTTATATGAATATAAATGTATACATGTAAATATTTAAAAATAAATTAATTTTTTAATGTCATTACTTGTTATTAATCATTTGACAGCATATATATATATATATATATATATATATATATATATATATATATATATATATATATATATATATATATATATATATATATATATATATATGACCTTAAAAACTCCCACAAATAATAATTTCCACTTTTTCTTTAGACTGACCTGAAGAACCTGCAATAATCTCACGCTATTGAGCCCTGTTTATAGGCACTTCTCGCTGAAATAGGTAAAAAGAAAACATTTGTACATTCAGGCAGAGCTGAAGCATCTAGATAACGCGTTTTCTAAGAGCAGGTCATTTGCAGGAACGGCGCGCTTTATGTTTGTAGATCGCGTCGGGTCGCGCGCTGAATGCTAACGCCGTGTCTCACCTTCGCTGAGCTTTCCTACACGGGCCCGACAGAAAGTTAACAAGCCAGGTCTCTGTACAGCATTGCTCTAATTGCATGCTGCAGACAAATGACCAATCACAACCTCATAATTATGCAAAGCAGCCGCTCCTGGCTGCACCGCCGGCCCACCCCGTCCACCCATTGATAAAAGACGTTCCTTCGGTGCTACAGACCTGGAGCTTATTCTGTTCGATCTGGAGGGAGTCATTGATGAACAACGGGAGCTCGGTTTAAGTCGTGTTTGTGTTTATTTTCCGGGTCAAATAAAATGCATCACCGCTGGGAACGTTTAAACTCACATCAGTGGTAATCCCGAATAACCCAAGGCGGAAGTGGGGTTTTTTTGTTGTTGTTTTTTTTCTTTTAGCCAATTATCATACTGGAAGCATAATAAGTGTTAATTAAATAAATCGTTAAGGGATTTAAACGGCACTGAGGAGTCAGTGTTAATTACGACCAACTATTTGTCTTGAAACAAATTCATTTACGGGTTGAGATCTTTATTTTGTGACAGCTCCTATTACGGTTCGGTGATATAGCTGAACAAATATACATCTTAATGTTTCTTAATGAGAGCATTTTTTTACTAAATGAACACCGGGGGAAATTACACTTAATCGTTTGTACATATGTGCAACAGCGATAATGTATTTACCTACATACGCTACCGTTCGGAGTCTGTAAGAATTTGTTATGTTACTCGCACCAAAGCTGAATTTATTTAATAATACTGAAATAAAATAGATTAAAAGAAAACAGGAGAAGCAGCTATTTTCTGAATTATATATTTTTTTCATTTCAAATAACCAGTTTCTACTGTAATATATTTTAAAATGTAATTTATTCCTGTGATGTAATGCTGGATTTTCAGCAGTCTTCAGTGTCACATGATCATTCAGAAACCATTTATTATTATTATTATTATTATTGTTGAAGCGCAGTTGTGCTGCTTAATGTTTTTTCTTTTGTGAAAACCATTATGCATTTAATTTTTTCAGGATGCTTTGATGCATTTTTACAATTTAACGCATTTTTGCTGTATAAAAATATATATTATTCACTCCAACTTTTGCATTTAAAAAATAATAATAATAATTTTAAAACAAAAATGACACGCACAAAGACTGCGGACAGCGATGACGGTCTTAAATCAATTCACAAAACTTTAGACATGAAAAAAAATGGACTTCTACCAAATCAAAAGCCATTTTTGCGACTGATGAAATGCCTAAAATGTTCATTCACTTCCTCAGAAGAGACTTTACATTTTAAATGCATCTGCAAAATCGACTTTAAGCGGGACAAATGTTGCTTGATTACATATTGTCAGCAAAACCATCACAGAAGTCATATACATCAACTTCTTTTCTGAATGTGGTGATGCCCAGAGCAGTGATTCAGAAACTCACTGACTGACAGGGACTTTGACACGGAGCTTTAATTAGAGACAAAAGTGTGACTGAACTGTTTGAAAGAGCCGTCAGAACTCGGCTCGAGTCTGTCTGGACTTTGACGAGACAAGCGTCAACACGTTTCTGATCGATTAATCAGTGTTAAAGTCCCCATCTGCTCTCTGCGCCCATAGGAGAGAAAAAAAAGCAGGAACAAAAATTTCTGTAATATCAACTGTTTTTCCCAGACAACAACAAGATTACATCAGGTTTAACGAGAGGCTTCCGCATCTCAGATATTGATCCTCAGAAAAAGAGCCCAATCTCAGATTCGGAGAAGGGATTTCAGTGTCTCAAACTGAGAAAGTACAAAATATTGTTTTGCATAAACGTATTTCTCCAAAGGCTCTTTAGGAGAAAATCCTGGACAAAGCTAAGCCGTTCATATTTTGGTTTTGGGAGTCCCCAACAACAGGTTGACACGCAAGGTCAAAAAAGCACCTTCATTTTCTTACAATACGCATATATTTTTGCCAAACTTTGCGTGACCTGTCATTTCATATAAAGCATTTGTTTGTTAAAAAGCGACACCTAGTGGCAAAGAATTAATTTGCGTTTTCATTCAGACCGATGTGAAAATCAAGTTTGCACGGCGGCAGATTTTGATTCGATTTTTTATTTTTACAAATGCTTTGCCCTACAGTTAATCTCTTATCTGTAGCTTCCCGATTCCTAAACCCCACCCCCGTGTTTAAACCCCGCCCCTGCCGGCTCAGATTCATCCGTTGCACGTCAAAATACAGAAGAAGAGATGTGTCGCTATTACCGACTCATCATCACTATATACCTCCACTAAAGGTATAAAAGAGCGCTGTCTGAGTGGTTTTGGCCCGGCGGGCCCTTGGTTCACCGCTGCCAACCTGGGACCGGCACATCTCTGCACCCTTCAAGTCCTCTATTTCTATTAAGTACGTCTATTTGCGTCTACCAGGAGACTGAGCTTCGTACTTCATTCAGATATTGCACAGAGCATGCAGAGTTCACGGCAGGGTCGACGCCGATGCCGTTTTCTACTTAAACTACATTAGTTAAAACACGGACTAGCCTTTTTGTAGAGCAAATATTCAGTATCTTGTACTTGTACTAGATAAATATCTTGTATTTTTAACTACAGAAGGCATTTTTTGCCAAATAAGAAAAAAACGTATGCTTTGGTAAATCTTGGTAAATTAATATAAACACAAATATCTCGTGAAATGAAACATGCAATATTATAAGATTAGGTCGAATTGTGAAATAAACCATTTAAATTCATAATTGTAACAAATGCTGACTGCTATCATTTCGGTTTTTATATATAAATAATGATACATATTTAATTTTATTTCACTTGGGTCGTAACTATATTTTTTTGCCATAATTATGACTTTTTATCTCAGCTTTGATTATTAATGTCATAAATTCTTTACGTTATTATTTAGAGTTTTTATGTCAGAATTAAGCGTTTGTATTTTCTGATTATAGATTTTTATCTCATAAAGGACCCAAACCTTATTTTTGTGTCAAAACTATGACTTTTTCTTATCTTATCTTTTTCTATGTACTGTTTCGTGTCATAATTACGGCTTTTATCTAATTACGACTTATTATGTTATGACTTTTGATGAGAGTTTTTATCTCGCGATTACGACTAATGATCATTTAGACTTATTTTTTTTTAGAATCTTAATTCACTTTTTATCTCATAATTTAGTCAAGTCAAAATCAGGACTTTTTATAGAATTTTTCTGATCTCATAGTCATGACTTTTTATCTCCGTTTTGACTATTAATGACGTAAATTACTTTTACATCGTTATTTAGACTTTTTATGTCAGAATTAAGAGTTTGCATCTTTATATCTCATAATGGCTTAAACCTTGTTTTTTGTAAAAATTATAAATATCTCAATTTTCACTAGTTATGTCACAATGACTTTAACGTCATCATTTGGGCATTTTGTGCTTTGTGTCATAATTATGCCTTTTATCTCATTATGACTTTGAGTTTTCATCTCGCGATTATGACTAATGATCATTTAGACTTATTTTTTTTAGAATCTTAATTTACTTTTTATCTCACAATTTAGATCTGGCTGCTTTAAGTCAAAATTAGGGCTTTTTATATTATTTTTCTGACTCATCTCATAGTCGTGACGTCTTATCTCATAATGTTGACGTCTCTCTATCTCATACTTATAATGGTGATTTGATTTTGGGGCGTCGTGGAAACGGGGTTCCAGATTTGATACACATGTGAGACCGCGGTGGTGTTTGTAGACGTACCTCTTCCCACTGGTGGATGTAGCGGATAAGCCGAGAGAGACGCAGCAGCCTCAGCAAGCTCAGGATTTTAGTGAAGCGCACAATCCTTAGCGCCCGTGCCGTCTTATACACCTCCGAGTCTATGCCCTTCTCCACGATCAGGAAGATATAATCCACCGGAATGGACGAGACAAAGTCCACAATAAACCAGGTCTTCAGGTACTTCTTCTTGATGGTCTTGGGGTCCAGGATGATGTCAGAATTGTCCTCGATGATGATGCCCGTGCGGAAGTTGAGCACCAGGTCCATGAGGAAGAAGGTGTCTGAGACCACGTTGAAGATGATCCACGGCGTGGTCGTCTCGTCTTTGAAGAAGGTGATGCCGACGGGAATGATGATCAGGTTGCCCACCATGAAAAGAAGCATGGTGAAATCCCAGTAAAACCTGCAGGAGAGAAAGAAAAGTCACCTTTACGGCGTTTTCAGTGAGGTTTATGGGATTTTACTACTGCACATTTGTTCTTATTTGTATATTTACGAAGGCTATTACATTATTTGTTTAACAACGACAATATAAATCCAATATAAATTTACATTTTGCATACGTCATATAATGCATAAACCATTTGCTATCCAAGAGGAAGACATTACTCCAGAAATCTCTAAAAGACAGCTATAAGCATATATTCATTTACATTTTTGGACTTTACATTAGAAATGCATTAACTAATCAATGAGCAACGCATTTAGTATCCATTAAACTTTAAATAAGCCAACAAATATGCAATTTTTTACAAATATTTGATGACTATTACAAATCAAACTAATATAATTCATTAGAAATTAATTTAACGACTACAGGATGAACATTCATTAGTAAGTATGCCGTTTATATCTATAATATTAGATTTTAGATGCAAACAATTCAAGCTTTTGAAACAAGGAGACTTTTTAAAGCATCGCACAAACATTTAAAGACATGTCATGACATGCATTTTCAAGATTCTCATGACCTACATTTTAGAATTCATGCTGCCCTCGAGTGCTTTTGTTCGAGACATGAATGAAAATTAACGAGTCAATTAAACCGCCGTCTAAAAATTAGGAAAAATTCTGCATAACGTATAGCAAAAAGCAGGCGTCTCCAGTATTTCCAGCGGGGAAAGAACGCAAATGTCCCAGTTTATTCTGATTATGCTATTTAAATGCATACAAAAAATTATCTAATAGCTCAGACCAGAGCCCAATGTGAACATTTCCGATGTGAATGTAATTTTTTTTAATAAGGATAATTATTGCAGCGTGCACATCACCCACATGAGGTATATTAATCGGGGTTTGCTTTGAAAACATTAGCATTACAAAGATGCATGCAACAATGCTTTGCAGTCTGCTGTAGAGAATGCTTTATGTTGACCTTGTAAAAAGGGCAAGAGTGCCTTAAACCTCAAAAGACCCCTGATATTTGAGAGTCTCGCACGGCCGTGACTGGTGCAAGTCAATTCCTGAGGGTCTGAAATAAAGGTCTGCGCGGAGCGGATGTGATCCGTTTCCACGTGGTGCTCGCACACGTGTGCAACTCAAGGTCACAGCGGCGCGCGCTAAGGTGCATGCTGACTCATAACTGGAGACTGATGCAACTCGTACACAATGGCAGCTTCTTTTCGCAAGGTTCGCACAGCTGATCGGCTCTAAGAGGAGCCGAGGGTCTTTGATGCGTCGAGATGGCTTTGAACGGAGTGGGAGTATTGAAATAAATATGCATGGCTTACAGGTTTTCTGGTGCAAAATGACACGGAGGGGAGCACGTCAATGCACAGCTTGGCTAAACGCAGAAATCGCATGCACGTTTCCCCCATCGACAATATTTGTTTGTTATCCGATGAAATGGCGACGTCAAAAAAAAAAAAAAAAAAAAATGGAAATGAAATGCCACGAGCACTGCAGCATTCGATCATCTGCATAAATGACAGATGCAACCTGATGCGTGAACCCCGAGCAATGCAAAGAGTCAAGTAGTTTTCATAGCATGCAAAACAATTGGGAGTCCAGACCGACTGTGGAGCTGAAACGATGTTCCTCACCGACAGAAACATCGTGCTTGACAGCATGGCCATCTGTAGAGCAACACTTGACTGAAAGTTTGGCACACCTTAATTGTATTCATTGAGAATCATTCTTCAGCATTTTACAAACCGTGTGACACGTGCAATATAGGGCTATCACAGAATGGATGCGATTATCTCAAAATATAATTCAGCATGATGTCTGCTGGCCAAATGCGCTGACGTGCTTCGGTGTATTTGGTCTCACGTTGTTATTTAGTCAGGTAGAAATACATCTAACTCAGCATGGAGGAAAAAGCTTAGGTGCCACAATGTGTACGCACCAAAAAAATTGCTTTTTTAACCATACAGCCTGCGTACATATTTTTATGAGAGGATAAATACGTGCTGTGTGTGCATTTTAATTGCTTTAGGTGGTCAAAAGTGTGAGGGCATTTATTAAAAATGCATCACAAATGAGCCAAATCAAACTACCGATCAACAGGTTTGGAATTCAAAAGTACGGGGCCGTTATTAAAATGCTTTATTAATGCTAAGAAGACATCCGTTGCTATAATAGCAGCTGGACATAAACAAAACCTAACGGTGCAAGATCTCCAAACTAAATTTGGTTTAGATGCACGATTAAAAATAAATAAATCACACTTTTCATTTTGGTCCACGGATGCCAAAGTTTCCCCAAGCAGTCGCTCCGTTACCTGAAGTCGCTGTAGGGGTGAATGATCCAGTTGCCGGCCGATTTGACGCGCTCCTGCTCCTTCTCCACCGCCTTCTGGCTCCCGTACATGCGCAGGGAGAATTTATTGACCCCGGGCTGCAACATGCTGCTGAACTGCCGCTGCATGAAGCTCGCCTGGCTGCCCCGCGTCTCGCCGTCCTCCTGCGCTCCATCCTCGGATTTGAGGAACGTGACCGAGTTGCGGGGCTGCTGCGCGCCGTGGATGGACGACGAGGCTTTCCTGCTGGGGGCGTTGGAAAAGGACACTTTGGAATCCTTCTTCTCCGGGACGCCGGGGTTCGAGGCGTCCTGCCCCTGCGTGCTGGCCGCGTCCACGCTGGTCGTTGAGTTGCACGCCGCCCGCTTGCTCCCGTCGGTTTTGGACATGATGGACCGGAGGCTCCCGGTGCCGGAGTCCCGCCTGCACTCCCCGTTCTTGTTGCATTTCATGCTGGAAAGCGGTGCTGAGGGATTGCCGTCGCTCTCGGCAGCATTACAAGCCTCTACCGTCACGGTGGCCACTACGGTAGACGCTTTGCTTTTGCCTCCTCCTCCTCCGCCCTTAACGGTGTCGTGGCGACCCGCAGGAGCAGCATCAGCATCACCCAGGCGCGCATCGGTGGAAGTGGAGCTCCTGGACGCTCCTCCTCCCGGTGCGCAGCTCTTAATCTGCACGCTGCTCCCTCCTCCTGCTCTCCTCAGACGCGGATGCTGAAACTTGGAGTCCTCCTCCGCGTCGTCTGTCTCCTCCGCGACGACGTGATTGGGTTTGAGGTTCGAGCCCGCGGCGTCCGAGTTGGACTCCAGGCAACTCTTGGCGCAGTGGTACGCCGGCGCGCTCTTATGGGCCGCTTTCTTCGTCATGGCAACATCCGAACCGGGAGAGAGCTCATTCCGGTCCATGTCATTCACCGGATCAGATTTGGCCTGTAATTATCTTTGCGGGAAACCAATCAGCAGGGATGATGGGTGAGAGAGAGAGAGAAAGAGAGAGAGAGAGAGAGAGAAAGAGAGACCTACGTGATTTCTTTGCCAACAAAATGAAACAGCTCTTAGTTTATTAACTGTTTGTTGGGTCACTCCGTGAGTGCGTTTAATGTTGCAGTAAATACCTGTTTTTGTCATTCTAGCAAATAAGCAGTCGTTTCGAGCTAAATTAATAAACAATAACAGGCTTATTAATAGTAGTTATTCGGCTGATCCAGGCCTTGTGTTCAAGGTCATGGGGTTTTTAAACCCTTAAGAGAATCCAGTTCTGATACAACAATGTTCGTGATAATTCAGTACTGAAAATAAAATAAAAACTAAAATAAAGGGTGCAGAATGAACTTTCTACACTCAGAAAAAAGGTACAAAAGCTGTCTCCAGGGCGGTATCTTTTGAAAAGCTACTAAATGTACCATTTAGGGACTACTTTGCACACTTTATGTATCGATGTGTTCGTGTGAGCTACTAATACGGGCTTATTGTGGCAAATAATGTAAGGTTTTCAAAGCTAGGTCTCGGTGGACAGCTTTTGTACCTTTTTGTCTGACAGTGTAACATTACGCAACCGCGCGCTATTTAGCAATAAAAGGGTCGGCATATCAGTCAGTGTTTTTAATAACATAATTCGAGCAGATGGCATCCATATATTGAAAAAGATGAAATTTGGAGAACAAGACAAAAAAAAAATACAAACATTAGAAAATAAAAGCTAACGCGTTGTTTTTGCTACACGCGCTTAACAGCACGATGAAACTAGAGCCACGTAAATTATTCATGCGTATAAAAAAAGCACGTTTCGTTCTGCTCATCTGTCGTCTTCGCAGTCCCACTGACTTAAGAAGTGATCGATCGAGTCTGTTGTGTCTGTGCGGAAATCTATAAACGGCTGAGGTCGCGCGCGCAAACAGACGGCTGGAATATTTGTAGTTACTACTGTCGCATAAACAGTCTGGCACTTTTTTTGCGCGTGTCTAAAACTGCAGCTGTCGTCATGGCGTTATGATGTCATAACACCGGAGGACGCGCTCGGTGACGGTGAGCAGAGCGCGCTCCGCCCCCTACCGGCGCACCGGCGCGACTACAGCAGCTCCGGTCGACCGCCGGGGTCACGCCGCTTTAAACACCTGTTGAACGCGTTCGGGAGCCCCGGAGAGCAAACACACCTGCCATCAGAAGATCGCCGTGCAGTGATCGTATATGTCCGAATGTTCTCAAAATCGTAATCTTCAGAAGTGTTTTATATCGAACGCTTTCTCGAAAATGAAAAAGGTACAAAATCTGTCAATAGGGCATTATCTTTTCAAAAGGTACACAATATGTGCACAATTTAGATACTAATGCGTGCATTCAAGATACTAAGTAGTGTGTGTGTGTGTGAAATATATATATATATATATATATATATATATATATATATATATATATATATATATATATATATATATAAAGAAATTCATGAGATTAGACATTTAGATGTCAGCTGAAATGTCATGAAAGAAAAAAAACTAAGACCAGACTTTTACAATATATTATTAAGATGTGTTAATATTTTGTAAATATTAAAAAGTATAACTTTTAGTGCCATTTTACTAATGTTAAGCTAAAAGCACATTTTATTTAAAAAAATGATATAATTGTACATTTAAATCTAACTGAAACTGAAATAAATGTTGATGCGAAATGACTTCATATAGTATAAATGAATCAAGTTAATACCAAGTTAAATTAAATTATCATTTAAAGTACCATTTAATTTCAGTTTTCATTTTAATTAACTATAACCTTGGTTCCGAAGAGCATGATGTGCTTCACCGGAAGCAGAAAAAAATTTATTTTTGCATAATCATAAATATTTCCTCATTTTTTAAATGGTTTAAACGGGGGGGAATGATCCCAGATTTACAAGCAAGCATCAGAACCCCCTGACGTGACAGCAGACATATGCATGACATGAACGTGGATTAAACACGAGAGAAAGCCGATCGTTTGCTCTCCACCACTTCCACAAGCAGAAAGCACCTTCCTGAGCCCATCACCTCCAAAAAGCAAGTCATCTTCCTCCTTGAATATCATTGATGCCGACCTACAGCAGCAGACTGCAGTCATTAAGAAGGAAGTCCGGCAGACTGTCGGATCTTACCTTGTGTCGCCTGACGCTGATGTGTGACAGAGTGAACAGCAGCCCGGAGCAATGACATTGAAAGGTTGTCTCAACCCGGCGGAGGGAGAGAGGAAGGTGGGACGCCGCGTCCCTTCACTGATGGAGCGCTTGACCTCTGGAGGTCACCGGGGTCGCCATGCTCCCAGCCGCACGCTCTGCTTCCCACTTGGGAAGTGTTTAACCTGAGCAGCTCCGGATCAATCTCTCTCTCTCTCTCTCTCTTTCTCTGCAGAACTGAATGCCGGCACTCACTTCCTGGTATGACACATTTAAGGATGATGCTTTGGGCTTCATTTGCATAAAAGGCAAAGTTCCAAGAAAGCGGGAGATCTGGGGATCGATCTTGGAAGCTGTTCGGATTCGGGAGATCAACAGGATTCCCGTGGTTTTCACTGACGGACTCCGGATATCCGAAGCATTACTGGATAAGGATTTTATTCAAATAATTTTGCATGCATCGCATCTAAGAGACTTTAATTTATTGCTGAGCGTAACGAGAAAAGCTCATTCACTAGCATTTATCCTGATATCCCAGGTTTTTCCGTGGCTGAGGGAATTCTGTATCACACACTAAACTGGGATTAATAGAAAAAAATTGCAAGATGAAAAAAAAAAAGATTGCCTTGGCAACTAACTGAAATAGTTTATTATTGCAAATCAGACCAAAAATTGTTTAAAACTATAACGACATTAACAACAACAACGTTAGGAAAATTATATTTTATACTAAGTGATACTGAAAATAAAATTAAACCTTAAAATATAATAATAAAGATTAATTATCGTTCGTTTAGTAGTTTAATTGTATTAATATTTGTGACAGAAATCATACATAAACATTACATAGCTTAAAGAAAATGTTGCCTTGGCAACGAAGCAAAATATGTTGCTAAAATTAATTAAACAAAGGCTACTCGATGGATTTTTGAAATGCAAATAAAGCTAAAAAGTAACAATTACAAAAAACTACTATTAAAATGAATTATGAAAATACAAGATTAAAAATTTAAGATAGAAATTGTGCTGTCAACTAATTAAAATTTGTTTAGGTTGGAGCAGTAAAACTGAAATTAAAATAAAATCTAACAAAAAGCATAACAAAATAAAAAAAAAACCAACATTAATATGAAAATCTAAAAATCTGATGTAATTACAAATGTTGCTTTGGCAACCAACTTTACTTCAATTTCTAAAACTAAAAACATTTGCAAAAGATATAATTCAAATAAAAACTGAAAAGATAAAAATAAAAGTCAGTTCAAACCATAAATATAACCCAAATTCTGGAAATGTTGGGCCTTTTTTTTTTAAATTTGAATACAATAAACTAAAAGACTTTTAAATCACATGAGCCAATGTTTTATTCACAAGAGAATATAGCTAGCATAACAAATATTATAACTAAGAAATTGTATAATTTTATGCACAAAATGAGCTTGTTTCAAATTTGATGCCTGCTACGAGTCTTAAAATAGTTAAAATAGTTTACCATGGTACACATCTCGTCTCCTTTTCAAAACAGTTTGAAGAGATCTTGGCATCAAGGTTATGAGTTTTAATGTTGAAATTTAGCCCCATTCTTGCCTGCTACAGGTCTTTTCAGCTCCTGAAGAGCTCGTGGCCATCTTTAACGCATTTTTCATTTAATAATGCAAATGTTCTCCATCGGTGAAAGATCTGGACTGCAGCGGGCCGATTCAACACCGGACTCTTCTACTATACAGCCGTGACGTTCTAACAGCTGCAGCAGGTGGTTTTGTATCTTGCTGAAAAACACGTCATCTGGAGGGGAGCATATGTTGCTCTAAAACCTTTACATGCCTTCGATCAACCATAGCGTCTTCCAAAACACGCGAGCTGCTCACGTTTACGTAACACCATACCATCATGGATTTGAACCGAACGCAGATAACGCGCCGTCTCCCGCCGTCTCCCTCCTCTTTAGCTCGGAAGACACAGCATACGTAATTTCCATCAAAACGACCATAGAACTCTTTTCCACTTTGAAACGGTTCATTTTAAGCGATCCCACTTCTCCGTCACGTTCCTTTTTGCATGATAGAGCTTTAGTCGGCATCTGCAGATGACTCGGTGGATTGTGTTTACCGACAGTGGTTTCTGGAAGTATTCCTGAGCCCATATAGCAATGTCAAAGATACAATGATGCCCATCGGTCACGTAGAGAGCCTAAATCAGTCAAGATCGGTCACGTAGCGTCTCTTCGGCCTTATCCCGTACACACAGCGATTTCTCCAGTTTCTCTGAATCTTTTATAACGTCATGCACTGTAGATGATTAGATTCGCAAAGCCTTCGCAATCCGATGGTGAGGCGACGTTCCTTACTTAATATCTTTCACAGATTGGAGAGCCTCTGCCCGTCTTTACTTCAGAGACTCTGGCTTTCTAAGACCTCACTTTTATGTTGCACACCTGACGTCGATTAATTTAATTAGCTGCTAGACGTTCTCCCAGCTGAATCTTTTCAAAATCAATAGCTTTTTCTGCTCTTTGTCGCCCCCATGCCAACTTTTTGTTGAGACCCGTAGCAGAATTTGCTCATTTAGTGGATAGAAGTGTAAAATTGCAGTTTTAAACATTACATCTTTGTTCTATTGCGAATCAAGTATCTTTTCGTTTTTGTTTCATTCAATTTTTTTGGAATTCAGGTTGTAGTCTAATATACAAATCATACGAAAATAGCACTCAAGATGTATTTGTTCAGTGCATACTCGATACTTAAATCAACATTTAGCGCCCAATCATCAAGAGGTTTCGCGGGAATGTGTTTTAGCCAAGCGCAGCGCATCGGCCCTTTTAAAATTAAAGCTGCTTTATTAGCGTTGGTGGTTTCATGAAGAACCTTTAAACATCACGAAATCTTTCGGTTCCACAAAAGAAGCAGCTCACTGACCAACTCGGGTCGAAATGGCCTTACGCGGTCGTTTTGGTGGTCTCGTAGAAGACTAAAAGCACACTGCAGGAGGGCAGAGAGAGAGAGAGAGATCTCGGTCTAAAAACGCACAGCAGGTCAGCACAGGGACTGCTTGAGCTGTTTATGGCCAACAATAAATTCACTTCAAAACGAGTTTGCAGCAACAGGCCGGTCGCTCCTGCAGATAATCACAATTAGCAGCCGCTAATGGAGTCTGGCCGGAGATCAGACACACATCTGCGGCGCACAACTCAGCACTTCATGCAAACAAAGCTGCTTCTGAAGCTCTGCAGAGTCGCGCCGATCATTCAGTCCTATCTGAACACAAGCAGCACAACGTTTCATCAATGCCATTTAAGATTCAGCTCGTGGCGTGTATTATATCATAACAGACAGTTAACCCGCCACCGGTGAGTTTAAAAATGCAGCAGCAAATCAACAACAATGAATAAATAACGTCTCCTTAATTGCTGCTTGAGAAATTATTATACACTACATTATACAATTAAGTTTTGATTGCATAGTGATAAACAACAAAATGCCTATTTAAAAAAATAAATAAATGCGTATCAGCATTGCCATTTATGTACATTTACAAAAAAAAAAAGGTAATCAATAAGATAAACAAATTAATTTCTAACTTTCAAATAAGCAAAATGGCCATTTTAAAATGTATAATGCAAAAAACAAAAATATGAAAAAACAACTCATTTCTAATTTAAAGTACTATTATGAATATTTAAAGGAGGAATAATAAATACTAAGAATATAAACAAAAACATTTTGTACATTAATTTGCATTAGTTAAAAATAGTTAATGTTACTGAAATAAAATATACAAAAATTTCAGTTAGATTAGTATTAATAAAAAAATACTAGATATATAAATTCATTTATTTTAAATAGTTAAATAACTTAACTATAAAACATTTTTAATTTTTTTAGTTTAAGTACTGACCTTTGAAAGTGTGTATTAGAGTATAAAGAATAGGAACAAACACAGAAACTTTGGTGTTAGTGTTTGTGATCTGTGGAGACAAATTAGTTTTTATGAAACATTTCATCATCAGCAGTGATACATACATTCATTAATTCATTTGTTCTTCTCCTTTATTATGATTTACAAAAACAAACCATTTAACTTAAAATAAGTTAAAAAAAAAAGTTGCCTTGAACTGAAAGTCACTGAATATGTGTGGCAGACCGAGAGAAAGACAACTGAACGCGAGGAGATTTAAAAATATTAATAAAAAAAAAAAAAAAAAAAAAAAAAAAAGAGTAAGAGAAAGCAAGAGAGCTCTTATCACGTTCTCGGCCGTGTGCCGTTTGGATAAAAGCCCAAAAAAATAGAGAAAATATATTTCTCTCCTGATTTTTAAGGACGATGCTAAATGTAGAAAATCATATCAAATGTTGCCAAGAAAAAAAAAAAAAAAAACATTCACGCTTTTCTGTTTGTTCAATGTTCTAATCATCCTCGCAAAAAAAAAAAAAAAAAAAAAAAAATACTGTGCAAATAAATATTAGGAGAGAAACCTGCACTCAGTGTTTTCCTCAGTCACAGATGTTCTTGGATCGCTTGGCTTTTCACAATATGACGCAGCTCTTATTTTATTTTATTCAATAAATATGTTTCATATATATGGGTGAATCACAAAAAAACACATCCAGGTTTTATTAAACCCCAACGACAAAAAAAAAAAAAAAAAAAAAAAAGTATTGTATTTAATGACAATGAAGCATTTATTTACAAGATTCAGATGATTCTCATTACTGTAATGTAGTATTACAATATAAAATACTGTAATGACTTATCAAATTAAAAGGCGGTGCAACTAACAAAATAATCTATGAAATATGATTTAATTCTTTTTCATATTACTGTAATGAGAAAGTGACGTAAAATTTCTAAATCGTATTCAAAAGTTCTCGGTGGTTCTAAAACGGGCTTAATACGCATTTCTCTTTTCTTCTGATCTTGGGGTGAGGCGTGACCTTGAGCGGTTTTGCGAGATTCACCCATACTCACGTTCACATATCAGCCGCTTTTAATCAGTAAAATAAAAACCGAAGGATAAAAAAAAAAACTAAAGGTTGTATCTGACCGCGCGCGTCCCTCTGCAGAGACACAAAGTCTGCTTCTAAAAATGCAGTTCAGCTCTGTGCGTCCGTCATCGCGCAGCTCGTAACATCCTCTTCCTCCGTCTCTCTTTTCCTCAGCACTTTCTCCTCACGCTTTCTGCTGATTAAAAGAAGGTCACGCGGACAGGTGCCGCCCGCCGTGTGCGCCCGAACCTTGAGGAATGAAGTTCAGCGGTTTAAAAAAAAAAAAAAAAAAAAAAGCAAGTAAAGGCTGTCTGAAGCGGTGGGAGAGTGTATTGTTCTCTCTCCGGGGAGGAGGAGGGGGTTTGGCGTGCTCTCAGCGCTGTCTGTCTGTCTGTCTGTCTGTGTGTGTGTGTTAGTAGTGATGGGCAGGTTCAGCGCCGGCTCCACCGTGTCACCCATCGGTCTCTGGTGGAGGGAAGGAGTGTGTGTCCGGCTGAGATGATGATGATGATGATGCTGCTGCTGCTGCTGCTGCTGATGTGTAGATGTGTTTGGGGTGCGAGCTGAGCTCTTACGAGTTATTGGTGGCATTCTCGTTGCTCGGAGAGCTGGAGGAGGAAGAGGAGGAGGACGAGGGGGTGAAGTTCATGCCTGATAGGCCGGGCGGATCCGTGGCTGTGTTCTGCCCGCTCAAACTCTTCCTGCACACCGGACATGTGTCATGCTGGGAAACACACAGAGAAAGCATGTAACGCCGTTCTTTTCGACTTAATACACAAATGATGATATATGATTTCTGTGAAGAAAAGAAAAAATTAAAAACTTGATAATATATAATAAAAAAAACTGATAATACTGATAACAAAAATAATATCCTGAGCAGCATTTCACAATGATTTCTGAACTGTGTTATTTTACTATTGTGCAGTTTATATTAATATTTTAAATATAATTATTATATTACCTTTAAATTTTAGTTTTGTTGTTTTCGTCATGTTCAAAATAACCTTTTTATATTTATATTTTTCATTTACTTATATTTAGTTATTTTTCTAAAGTAAAACTAAAATGAAAAATGATAAGTAAAAATAAATATATAAATAATAATAATTAAAAAAATAAAATAATAATAATATATATATATATATATATATATATATATATATATATATATATATATATATATATATATATATATATATATATTTTTTTTTTTTTTTTTTTAATGCTCTTAGTTTAAGTTTTAATTAATTTCATTGTCAGGGTCATGTGACAACGAAGAACAATGATGCCTTACATCACAGGACTACGTTACATTTTAACATAAATAGAAAACAGTTTGACAATATTAGTGTTGTATTGTATTTTTGATCAAGAAAGTCCTGAGCATACGTTTTGTCTCTTTATATCTTAATATGTGGGAATTCATTGTTAAGTTTTATCATGGCATACTGCACAAATATCTTCAATGCAAAAACAAATAAAAATATATTAATTTAATAGATTTAATTAAATATTTCAATGCAGAAAATATTGTACGTTTTGAAACAGCAGCAAATATTAATCAGTGTCTGCGATGGATTTTAGGTCATACCGTGATAATGCAAATAATTGATATTATAAAAAGTTAGATAATAGATGATAATAATAATAATAATTATAATATAAAAAGCTATAATATTAACTTTTGAATAGTTACAAAAAATGAGCATTCACTAACTTCAGCTCTTTATTCCCATCCTGTTCATTTTCTTGTCATCAAGTTAAATGAACAAAGTTAGAAAAGTCTGAGTTCGACGAGAGCATATTTCCGAAAGCCTGCCGCATTACTTCTACAGAAGTCCTTTTTAATTGCAACATGCATATTCATTTAAAAAAGTAACAGAGTTTAAAGGTGCCACGAACCCAAACACATCAGCGGCAGTTATTAGCACAAAATCAATTTGAAAACTCCTGCCTTTCTGTACAGAACCACGAACCATGAAATGAATGTCACAAACTACAAATTGAAATGGACTTTATCTGGATCGCTCATTAACGACCGAATATGCACCGTCCAAACTTGTAAATGTTCTGAGTTTAGATGAAATGAACCAGAAGAGAAGCAGCACCTGCTCGAGCCAGGGAACTACACAGTCGTTATGAAAGAGATGATTGCAGGGAAGTTGCCTAACGTTCTCCCCTGCGCTGTAGTCTTCTTTACAGACAGGACACTCTAGACCGGCACCTGAACCACAAAAAGCACACACACACACACACACACACACACACACACACATCAGAAACATCAGGAAGCATCAACATCCCACACCAAACTTATGTCCTGCTGATACTAGTTATTGAGAACGTGAAAATATACACTGCATGTTTTTCAAATGGACCAATCTGTAAGTGTGCCATTCGTTGTAGTATCGTTTAGGTGTTATTTCATCCATTCAAAAAAAAAATTTGAGGTCAGTAAGATTTCTCATGCTTTCGACTCTTCTGACTGTTTTCTATGTGAATATATGATAAAATGTAACTTATTCCTGTGATAACAAAGCTGAATTTCCTGCATCATTTCAAAAAGTCCTTCAGAAATCATTCTAATATGCTGATTCAAACATTTATTATTTCGGTGGAATCCTAATGCACTTTATTTTTCAGGATTCTTCTTAGAAAAGAAAACCTTTACTTGAAATAAAAAATCCATACCGTCATTTTCGATCGATTTAATGCATCCTTGAATAAAATTTAACGACCCTATACTTTTGAACGGCAGTATGTGTATCTATACACACTCTGTGTGTGTGTGTGTGTGTGTGTGTGTATTTACATATATTACACACTTTCATCATCCATCTTATTGCAAAAGAATTATTTTGCTCACAAAAAGAGAACTCTGCCCAGAACAGGTCTAAAATGCGCACTAGAATCTTTTACAAAAGCAGCGTTTTGACGGCTGCAGCGATGACTCTTTTAAAAGTGGATGCATTTAGAGACGCAGCACTTCAGAGAGGGTTTCACCACGCGGGACAATTAGAAAGCTAAAGCTCCTCCCGCTGTCAGCGTACTGTGAGGAATCTCAACATTCAGCCCGTTTGATGCTCCGCTGCTAAAACATGAAACAGATCAACTGATGCAGTGTGTGGTCGTGTGTCAGACGTCCGTCTTCTTACCCACGTGTTCCTGTGTTATCTGGACTGTAGGGAGACTCTTAATCTTCTCTTTGTCTGCCGGAGGTGGACCCGTATTTTCAAACTGATTTAATAACTACAAAGCGACAACCGGGACAAAAAAAGAGAGTAAGTGATTATATTGTCTTTTTTTTTTTTAAATGCACCGTTATGCTTGCAATGGCAACACGGGGGCTCTGTAGAGTTTCCTATTTCTTGTGGTTATAAGAAAAAGCAATAAGCCACTTGAGACCTGTGTTATGATGGCATCTAATCCATTGGCACCCCATGCATAGTCCATTGGGTTTGAGTGCAGCATTCCCCTGTGGAACAGCAGTTTAAAGTCCACCGGTCAGCTGTGGTTTATCATAGACTGGGAGTGACGTAAAGACAGAAAATCTGACTCACCAAGGCCCCATCGCCATGTTTGGCATAGCTGTCGGAGCAATAATTCCATTAACTAACTGCTGAATGATTCTGTGAAAACAAAACAAATAACAACATTTTATTACCACCCTTACTCCTGGCAACACTCTGATAAAAAATACTTTTTATTAATGTATAGCAGAGATGCCCAAACCAGGATCTGTACTCACTATATATATATATATATATATATATATATATATATATATATATATATATACACATTTTTGAACTGAAAAAAACTTGAATTTGCTTAAAAATATTCTAAATATTTTTATTATTAATATTTAAAATGTAAGCATATCAATATAATTTAGCTGTATATAATGAAATATATATTTAATAGTTTTTTGTTTAATTGTTATTCATTATCTTGACACTTTTAGACCTGGAAATCGTATTTCTGATTACTTTCCGATTTCAGATCACTGTTCAATAAATAACGAAAATTTGAAAAAAGATTTGAGACGGACTGAAGAAATCTGCGGTACAGTGCCATCTGCTGAACTCTTACCCTTCTAAAGTGGGTACCCCCTCATGCCGCACTCCTTGCCTCCGGGGAACGTGTCGTCCCCGTGGCTGTCGGGCCCCGTAGCGCTGTCGCGAGGCCATTTCCCGCTCTCTGCGGTTCTCTGCATCGCGGTTGTCTTCCGCTGGCAGACCGGCTCTGAAGTCGAAGCCCTCATCAAAGATCCCCAGAGCAAACTGGCCGTAACCGTGCGGGAACGTAAACAAGTGCTGGTCCACATTCTGTCGGGCGAGAGGTAAAGCTTTCAAGAGTGCTTTCACACGCGTGTGATATTCTTAATGTGGCGTCTGTGGGAGAACATTTATGATTTGCACGCTTGCCATCTATTAACCATACTCAAAATCTGTATGCTGCCCTGGACAAGAGCGTCCGTTAAATGCATATTGTCAAAGTTTGCGATGAGGGCCAGAGATCATAGTCTTCACTCAATATATATGGACCAAGAACGCCAAGCAAACTCGGCGGCCAAAAGCAATTACAGAGATACAGTGGATGACAGCTCACCTCAAACGAGGGCCGGTTCTGATCGTTAGAGGATGTGGATGTGGACCCGTTCTCTGAACTTGAAATAAAAGAGAAAAAGAAAAATTAAATCAATTAAAAACAAGGAAGCTGGAAACTGAATCCATGGTGGAAAAGAATGAATCTTCACATTATTATATGCTTTTATAAATCATTCACGGTGTTTAGAGCTGAACTGTCTTCCTCTGGTTGAGGAAAATCAATGGAGCAAACAGATTTCCTGATGTGAAAACCCATCAAGAGAAACAAGTTTTGGCAAACAATTTAATATTTGATTTTTCTGTCCAGATCCGCAGCAGCAGGTCAGTACTTTACCTTCCCTCTTCAGGCAACTCCTCGATGAAGCCGGACTCACACCGTGGACAGATGTAATCCTGAAAACACAGGTCACAACTGTACATTAACACCCACTGAATCTACTGACAAACCGTATTTACAGCACAACGCTGGCGTCCAACTGGGAAAAAAAGTACTCAAATTACTGAAGCTAAAACTGAAAAAAATACACAGAAATCTAGAATAAATAGAAATGACTTTTATTTATTAATTTAATAAGCGTAATAGTGAATAAAGTGTTAATTTCTAAAAAAAACCTAATAAATACAAATAAATGAATAAAAATCTAGAATAAATAGAAATGACTTTTATTTATTAAATTAATAAGTGTAATAGTGAATAAAGTGTTTATTACTTCTAAAAAAACAAATACAAATAAATGAATAGATATCTACAATAAATAGATATTTTATTTATTAAATTAATAAGCGTAACAGTGAATAAAGTGTTTATTTCTAAAAAGAACAAATAAATACAAATAAATGAATAAAAACTACAATAAATAGATATTACTTTTATTCATTAAATTAATAAGCGTAATGGTGAATAAAATGTTTATTATTTCTAAAAAATAAAAAAAATTAATAAATGCAATGTGCATTTTTTTTTATGCATTCAATCAGATTTTAGTCAAAAAAACTATAGCTGCTTTATAACCATCAAAGTTGATTAACAAAGATCAACTGAGAAAGTAATTTTGGCATACTCCATGCATCATAAATGATTAAAAAATTCTGATTAGCAGATCGATAATTCAAGTAAAATAAGAAACAGAAAAAAACGCATTTTGAGTTTCATGACTAGCAACAACAAGAATGCATGCGGTAATATCAATCGTTACACGTCACAATGTTATCTAGTTTTTGATTTAGGAGACCATGATGACAGACGGGTAGAACTCATCTGTCATTAAAAAGTCAAATATGAAAACCAGTTTTCACGACTGGTTTGTTTTGTGATCTAAACATTAAAAGAAAGCAGATGCGGAAGAACCTGACTGATCTGTCTTCGCAGCACTGTGACATCTGGCTGTCATTCATAAAGCCCTACACATCCTCTGGGTTAGGATACGAACGATTTCGCTACAAATAAACACGTTGTGCATTTAACACTTTCACAAACGAATTATGCTGCAGATTCTGTCTGGTCCTGCATCATGACCTCCGGCTGACCCGCAGCGCTCTGTCCTGTTTGGGCTCTTTCTAGAGGCCCCGCACAATGACAGCAGGATAATAACGCCACAGAATGATGAAGAGACAAGCAAAAGAGCTTTGTGACTCCGTCCATTCTCTTCCCTGTTCCCCTCTCAAACCTCATACAAGGAGCAGCATGTGCGGAAAGATCTCCGGCCTCGTTCTTCCTGACAGATAGTGTGTGTGAAACTATGACAGTGAATTAAGGCGGTTTTACAAATGACATCTCCGACCGTACTAGCTTCATTTATTATGAGTGTCAGCAGAAAGTTGTAGAGCCAGAGTGTGTGACTTTCATTAAAAACGAACAAAAAACACTAGACACGCCAGCGCTGTTTTAATAGAATTGAGACACTATTACAGTTTTTATTCATACTACAAAATATTTGATAATGTCCATTTTCATATATACATAGTTTTTATTCATTTTAGTATGCATTGTCCTGGCAACTAACTGAAAAATATATGGCTCATTTTTTATATATATTTATATATATATATATATATATATATATATATATATTAAAAAATGTTTATATATATATATATATATATATATATAATAATAATAATATATAATATAATATATAAATACAATATATAAATATAATAATTAAAAATATATATATATATATATATATATTTTTTTTTTTATTATTTATATATATATATATATATATATATATATATATATATATATATATATATATATAAACATTAGAATTCATGTTTCATTTTAAACATTTGATAACCTTAATCTAATGTTACACACAATAATTTCTCAAATTAATCAGCTGACGTTACAAACGTTCTTCAGTTACAGCCAAGAAATTTGACCTACATGAATCAAACCAGATACTAAAACCACATGAAACACAGATCAATAGAATTAGACCAACTTATACATCAACTTGGCTAGATGTATGAAAACAGATCGACGGCCACCTATTTAATCAGACATCAAAATCTAATCGGTTCGTTATCAAAGATCACAAGATCAATTTAACACTACTTATAATTATTAGATATTA